>NC_137891.1:83682914-83976338 GCF_963455335.1 Martes martes
GACATTTTTCTTAAGAAGATATTTAAATGACCAACAAGTACAGGAAAAGGTGTTCAACATCACTAATCATTAGGAATATGCATATCAAAACCACAATGAGACATCACCTCACATTTGTCGGAATGATTATTCCAAAAAGGCAAGAGATAACAAATTCTTGTTAATATATGCAGAAAAAGAAAGTCTTGGGCACTGTTGGTGGAAATATAAGTTGGTGTAGCCTCTATGGAAAACAGTATAGTGGTTCCTCAAAAAATTAAAAAAGAACTACTATATGATCCAGCAATTCTTCTGCTGGGTATATACCTGAAGGAAATGAATCACTATTTTGAAGAGGTATCTGCACCCGCATGCTGACTGCAGCATTATTTACAATAGCCAAAAAATGGAAACAACCTGGCAACCCATTGACTCCCAGGATATAGATGAATGGATATAGAAAAAGTGGTACAAACACACACACACACCCACACACACACACACACACAGACTGGATTATTCAGCCACAAAAAAGAAGGAACTCCTGTTCTTTGTGGAAACATGCTGGACCTTGAGGGCATTATGCTAAGTGGAATAAGTAAGACAGAGAAATATACATACATACTGTATGATCTCACTTACATGTGGAATCTAAAAACAAAACAAAACAAAAACAAAAACAAAAAAACCCCACCACAAACTCATAGAAAAAAAGATCAGATTTATGGTGACCACAAGTGGCGGTGGGGGGCAGAAGTGGAGGAAGGTGATCAAAGAGTACAATCTTTCAGTTATGAAATAAGAAAGTATTGGACATGTAATGTACAACATGAGGACTTTGGTTAACACTGCTGTATATTATATTTGAAAGCTGCTGAGAGAGTAGATCCTAAAAGATCTTATCATAAGGAAAAAGATTTTTTTTCTTTTCCTTTCTTTTTTTTTTTTGTTATCTATGTGAGTTGATGATGTTAACTAAACTTATAGTGGTCATCATTTCTCAATATATGTAAGTCAAGTCATTAGGCTTAAACAGTGCTGTATATAATTTATATTTTCATAAGACTGAAAGAAAAAAGAACACAGTAAGTGTAAAAGGACATTATTACTACTAAAAACACAGACAAACCTTCTACTTTTAAAAAGTAATGGGATGGGTGGGTGACAAAATATGACCAACTGATAGAACTGACCACACAAAATAGAAAGCTTCATACATTCTTGCCAAACACCTGTACATATATAAAAGAATTCAATGCCAAACAGCAAAGATAGTGGGTGAAAAAACCCAATTTTTGTTTGAAAGTATAGAAGCAAATCAATAATAAAAACTCAGACCCCAGTACAGAAACTGTACAAAGAATGTATATGGTTAATTTACAATAAAGTTAACAATTCCCTCCCTCAAAAAAAAAAAAAAAAAAAAAAAGCCTCATGATTTTCTCACCAAGAAAAACCAAACCAACCAACCAACCAGACAAACAAAAAAGAAAAACCAGATAAAACAAAACCACCTGATCCCCTGCACCACCCTCTTGCCTCACCTTAGGCGATGTCAGCTCCATGAAATGCCCTTCCCCACACCTCTTAGCCAGTCTTGATTCCTCTTTTTCTGATTTCTTTCCATAAAGTTTATCTTCTTTTGATATTACTTCTTGGGTCCTCATCACACACTCCCCTACAGAGTCAATGCTTTAGTTGCTATGTCTCCAGGATAAGCAACAGTGCTCAGCACATAGTAGGCCATCACTAGGGTTCGGGACATGGCTTTCTGTGATTACGTGGCATCAACTTCAACAAGAGCATTCAAATCCCTTTAATTGTCTTCCTTTCCCGCTCTTTCCAGAGACTAATACAGACCACCACCATCCTTTTTTGACACTTTAAATTTTTCTACTTTGGGCATAAGGCCATATATATATGGAATAGGCATGAAGTAACCCACCATGCTACATCCATTCCACTAGACTCCGTGGCATCCTTATGCTTGTCCCTCCACTCCTACACTTAAGACAGGCCTCTTCTCTCCTGATCCACCACCCCACTTCCTTCCCTGGACACTGACACAGAGAACAATTATCCCTAACCACTCTGTCCCCACTGGGTCTTTCTCATTATTTTCTAAATAGGACTCATCTTTCCTCTGATGACTCTTTTGGACCCAAGATCCCTTTCAAGCCACTAGCAGCTAATCTCTACATCTGACTTCTCGCCTAAAATCTCAGTCCTAGCAGAAGAACCAAGCACTGTTTCCACTCTTTGCCTTAGATACTCCTTGAACCATGGGTCTCTGGCTTCTGCCCCTGCTAGCTCACTAACATTGCCATTGAGTTTTTAGTATACATTTTACCTGCCCCCTCTTGACATAAACATTTCCTAAACAGATCCAAACCTGTGTTTTTCATTGCCACATTTACTCTTTCTACTGAAACTCCATTTTCCTTCAAACTCTCCACTAAGTTTCCTTTTGTGGCACTGGTTCCCACAAGTTCTCACTTTCACTGAAATTTTTTTTTCATTGTTTTGCTCTAATTTAAAATACAAATTAACCATGTATTACACAGAGTTGGGACACAGCTCTTAGAAGGCATACTCCTATCCCCTTCACATGTTCTGCGTGACCCCTCCCCCCATAGCTTGGCCCTTGTGGTTATTCATATACATAAAGCCAGTTTCCTGTGTGTCTTTGCTCTCTCAAACATCTTTGCATTTGCAAGTGTTCTCTTGGACAATCTCTGTAACCATATTTGTAAAAATAACCTGAATATATTTATTTCTATTTCCCTCTTTATAATATAACTTATTCAAAAACAGGAATTGTCTTAATACTTGTCTTAATTGGCTAAGTATCTGGAATACTGATACTCAATAAAATCTGATAAACCCAAATAATCAATCCCATTAAGGAAGTAGTCATGTCAGCTGTTATGACTGAAACAGTGAATATGTGACTTGGATAAACAGTTCCCTAAATCATTTCCATAAATGAGAACTTCTATAATTGCTTATTGAAGTTCCAATTCTATTCTGTCAATTTTCTCCCCCAAGTAAACAAGTTTAAGTATTTTTAAATTAAAATTTTAGGTATTTGGATTTAAAAGAAAGACATCAGCTTTAAAAAAACAGTATTAAAAAAAAAGGTGTAATTTAACCTTAGAAGCTTCTTCTTTTTTGCTGATGTTTCTGGAGGCCTCGGAAACATCTGTTTCTGGGGTGTGTACAAAGTGGTCTCTGCAGATTTCACCTTCTGCTTTATAGGTCTCTCCATTATCTGTCTATCATCAGATTCAAAATCCATGTGGTATTTGAGAGAAGATTCTGAATCAATGAATGAGACATTCTCTGAGTCATCCTCCTTTTCACTATCTGATGAATATTCCAAAATTTCTGTAGAACTCTGAAAAATATTAAAAGAAATGCAATTAAATTTGGAGAACTCTTTATTCAAGTCCATATTTACATGTGCTTTTATTCCATTATCTTCTGGTTATATTCATTGAAATAACTTTGTAAATAGTTACTTACAGGTTAAACTTTTATTCTGAAATTACTATTGCTAGGTCCTATTTAAGAATATGAGTCATTGCCTCTTTTTCCTAACATTTCCTAAAATGTTTCTTACTTTCTCCTACTCAATTTCTAATTCAAAAAATTTTTTTGAAAAGTGGATTATGAAATTGGACATAATATCACATAAGGAATCCTAGACAGAAGAATCAAAACTTCTTCTGTTGATGTCTTCTTTCTTTACTTAACACACACTCAAAATATTTAAGCGTGGTAGGTATTTTATTTTCCCATTACTTGGTTTTGCAGATCAGTTCCATTTTGTTCTAATATCACCAACAATTTATCCTTCAACATTCTAAAATTTTCCAGTGTATTAGTAAGCTCTTCTCATTTAATACCTTTACAAAATAATAAATTTTAAATGAAATAATTTAATAATAAATTTATTAATAAATTCACTGATTTATTAATAAATTTAGTAATTTAATTAATAAATTGCTTATTATTTATTAATAATTTAATAATAGATTATTAAATGAAAATAGCACACTTAGTTGAAATGGATCTTTGTTGGGTAGGCATGGGGTCCCCCATGAGGAACCCTGTCTATTTTGATGGGTCAACATGGACTGTGTCCCTGGCACTGTAGCAGACACTTGGTTAAAGAGAATGAAGAGGATATAAGTGTATGAGGGTTATTGTTGGTAGTTACATGGGTGTGTGTGAACTGGTGTGTGAGTGTGCAGGGTAGCACTAGAGTTTTCATCATTTGCTAATCTAATCATAAAACAAAAAGTTTATATTTGGCCTTTTCTGAGGATTTTATAGTTAAGTCTTTTTTAAGAGCTTAAAAAAGGACATCACTCATTCCTTACCTCCAAAAAACTGCCTGGGTAGTCACCTGTTACTAGGCACATTTGAAATAAGAAAAAGTAAATGAAAAAAGTTCTCAAACAAATAGCTTAGTTCCATTATACTTTTCACAATCTCAGTTGCATGCTTAAATTACTGCAGGTAGCTGATAACCCACTAATAAGCACTAGACTCACATGTTTCCCCCACAGCACAAACTCGGAATAAATACTAACAATAGGCCACAAAAAAAAAAAAAAAAAAAAAAAAAACCAAAGCATTTAGACTAAAAATTAACTTGCTTGAAACTAAAAATCTGTATACACTACTTGAGAACTCCAAACTCAATTCATCTTTTTGTTACGAAAAGTCTTTCCTTTTAGTACCCTAAAGTTTTACACTTCATTCTAGAGCAGGGCTTCTTAACCTCAGCACGACTGCCATTTGGGCTGGATAATGTGGTAGGAAGTCTCTTGTACACTGTAGGGTTGTTTAGCAGCATACCTAGCTACTACCCACTAGATGATAACAGCATGGTCTCACCAATCATAACTATCAAAAATGTCTTGAGACATTGCTAATGTCCCCTGGAAGACAAAATCACCCTTAAGTATGAACGGTTATCCTGGAAAAATGTCAGCAAATAGTCAACCACATTTGGCCTGTGCTGGAGACTCACATCCAGAAGTGAAGGGAACACAGGATTTCATAGGGATGGAGAGGTCAGAACGAAATGCATTAGTTCCCCCTTCTCTGAGGGGATACATTCCAAGACCCTCAGTAAATGCCTGAAACTACATGGTACTGCATCCTATACAGACTACGTTTTTTCATATACATACATACCAGAAATAAAACTTAACGTATAAATTGGGCACAGTAAGAGATTAATAATAACTAGTAATAATATAGAATTATAATAAAATTCACGTGAATGTGGTCTTTCTCTCAAACTCTTATAATACTGTACTATAAGTACATCACAAGAAGAAGTACCCTTCTTTCTCTCAAACTCTTTCTCTCAAACACTTATAGTACTGTACTGTAAGTACATCACAAGAAGAAGTACCCTTCCTCTTGGGATGATAAAATGCCTACTTGATGAGGTGAAGTGAGGTAAATGATACAGGCACGAGTCATAGTGTTAGGCTACTAACGACCTTCTGATGGTAAGTCAGAAGGAGGATCATCTGCTGCCAGACTGTGGTTGATCCCAGGTAACAAACCATGGAAAGTGAAACCACAGATAAGGTGGACTACTATAGTTATAAAACAATGTGGTAGAAGTATTGTAACTGAAGTACTGCTCAGGCTCTACCGGGAACGTGTAAGAAGAACAAAGAAATCCAGGTGGGGCACAGGGAGAAGGGAAGAACTGCCACCTAAAGCTGAATGCTAAGTGTAAGTTAATTAGACAGAAAGAAGAGCAAGTACATCCCAGGGGAAAGGAACAGGAAGAACACGAATATGAGGCCAGAGAGAACAGAGCACCTGCAGGAAAATCTACAAGCAGCAGCCAAGAGAGGTTGTATGAGGACCCTGAAAACAATAGCAGGGCATTTGGCTTTATTCAGAGGCAGTGGGGGAATCACTGGCAATTTCCATAAGGGCTAATAAAATCAGATGTTAATAGGGAATGATCATCCAAAATACATTCTGAACAGCAGACTCTAATATGGGAGAGAGAAGGTACCAGAGACTACTAGTAGGAAAGCAGCTGGCTAGAGGTTCTTCATAATCAAAGCAGAACACAAAGAGGATGTGAGTGGGAGTAAGAATAGGAGAGGTACACTTGAAAGAAAATAAGGGAAGAGATGTAACCACAATTGAAGATTCTCACATATGAGAAAGGAGAGTGAAGACAGATTCAAAGAAGACCCTAAGCATCTGTTTGGGTAACCAGAAAAGTGTGCTCACCTAGAAAGGGAATTCAGAAAATAATCAGTAGAGCGATAGTTGCTGATATACAATTGGTTTTTGTATGTTACTGTTCTGGTGCCTATAGAATAGCTGAGGTAAAAGTGGCCAATAGGTAGCGGCTTTAAAGGTCTGGAGTTTTAATAAAGTGATATGGGATAGAGATATAAATTCAGGAATCATCAAAACAGAAACTGTGCATTAAAGTAAGTGAGTTGAAAAAGACCATTCCTCTAAATTCTGTAGAAGTGAGAAGAGAAGGTCCACACTAGAACCGTGGGAATGCCATCAACATTTAAGCTGTATTCAGGTGAGAGGAGACAGAAAAGGTTTTGCATTTGAGAAAAAAAAGACTGCACAGCTATAAGAAAACTATGAGACCTTATAAATAGTGCACTATGAAGAATAAATGATGCAAAATGGTCCAGCCACTTTGGAAGACAGTTGACAGTTTCTTACTAAACTAAATATACTCTTACAATATAATCCAGCAATCATTCTCCTTGGTATTTACCCAAAGGAGATGAAAACTTATATCCACACAAACACCTGCACACAGGTGTTTAGATCAATTACTCATAACTGCCAAAACGTGGAAGCAACTAAGTTGTCTTTCAGTAAATGAATGAGTAAACTGTGGTACATTCACACAATGGAACAGTATTCAGCACAATAGAGAAGTGAGCTATTGATCCATGAAAAGACATGGAAGAACCTTAAATGCATATGACTAAGTGAAAGAAGCCAAATGAAAAAGGTTACATACTGTATGATTCCAACTGTATTACATTTAAAAAAAAAAAACTATGGAGACAACAAACAGATCAGTGATTGCCAGCAGTTATAAGGCAAAGATGAAGAGGCAAAATACTCTTGGATAGTGAAAATACTCTGTATGGTATAATGATGAATATATGTCATTATGCATTTGTTCAAGCCCACAGAATGGACAAAACCAAAAGTAAACCTTAACATACCCTATGGACTTCGGATGACTATGACACGCCAATGCAGGTTCATCAATTTTAACAAACGTGCAATTCTGGTAAGAGATGTTGATAATGGGGGAGGCTATAGATGCGTCAGGGCAAGAGGTATACCCCAAGTCCCTAGGCCTTCCTCTCAATTACTGTAAACATAAAACTGCTCTAAAAACATAAGTCAAAAAAACAAAAATAGAAATAAATGGAAGGTGAAAAGAGGTGACTTAATAATTCTTTCAGGAAGCTTGGAAATGCTTATTTTAATTTCTTTCAAAAATAAAAAAGACAGCATAAAAAGACACATCTGCCCAGCTATGCACATGTATGACAAAGCTGAAGTTAAAGTCATGACAATGAAAGTGTACTCCAGACTCCAGTGTATCTTCCAACCACAACCATGAACTTTAAATGAATTTCCTCAAGGAAGAATTCACTAGCATTAAGATTGGTAAGATTCAATAGAAATTTAGGTAGTACTTTGGAATTTCATGGCACCATGACAATCAATTTTAGGCAGTTTTGGTTTAGGCAGTCACAACTTTAATGAGAACTAGCTAATACATAAGAGTATATTATTGAATGCCTACTACCCTCACATGCTCCCTAAGTTGCTATAGCTAATACAAGGAAATTTTCAAGTCTATCCTTGCTCTCATGTACTTAAAATCAATTTAAAAACTGAAACAAGTAAAAACTAGACTAAAAATACAAAGCAATATTTGAATAATTCCAGACACATTTGGAATACAACAGATATAGGAATGGAGAAGAAAGAGCACTTGGAACAGTATAGCTTAAAAAATCTTTAACCAATAATGGCAGCATTTGACTCCAACATTGTATCTGGTTGAGCCCTGCCCCTCACTAGCTGGTTACCTTAGGCAATTAACCTAACTTTCCTATGCCTTTGTTTCCTCATCTACAAATAAGAGATACAATAATGCCTAATACATGGAGCATTTAGTTAACATTAGTTATTATTTTTAGCCCATACAGTAGTTAATGCAAGTGGTTTTAAATTTAATATGTTTTTAAGTTTGCATTTTATTTTCTGGAAAGTTTTTCTTCCTTGATATGTAGAAGGATCTCTATGTAAAGGACAATGAGGAACACAACAAATAATGTCTTTAGCAGCCAATCAAAGATAAAAACAACGTGTAACCAGTAGAACAACTCATATATTCTTCATGTAGGCATTTCTAAGGAAGCAAAAAGGAATAACAAACACCTTTAGGAAAAGATAACTAGAAACTATCACATTACATATTGTATTTTAGAACTCTCCTTGAGCTGAAAATCCCTGAAGAACGTGTAGAAAGTCTCACATGGACACAGAAAGAAACTAAAGCTCACCAGACACCATCTGTTTTAGCCCAAGCCTGACAGTAAGGAACACAAATTAATTCTTTCAGAAAGAATGGGGTGTGCATATGCACACACAAGTGTGTGTGGGTGTGTGCATCCAGCTACATTGGAAAACAGTGTGGAGGTTGTTCAAAAGGTTAAAAATAGAGCTACCCTATGACCTAGCAATTGAACTACTGGGTATTTACCCCAAAGATACAGATGTAGTGAAATGAAGGGCCATATGCACCCCAATGTTCATAGCAGCAATGTCCACAATAGCCAAACTGTGGAAGGAGCCAAGATGCCCTTCAACAGACAAATGGATAAAGATGTGGTCCATACGTATAATGGAATATTACTCAGCCATCAGAAAGGATGAACACCCAACTATTGCATCAACGTGGATGGAACTGGATTATCCTAAGTGAAATAAGTCAAACAGAGAAAGACAATGATCATATGGTTTCACTCATTTGCGGAACATAAGGAATAGCATGGAGGACATTAGGAAAAGGAAGGGAAAAATGAAGCGGGGGAGATCAGAGGGGGAGAACCATGAAGGATTATGGACTCCGGGATACAAACTGCGGGTTTTAGAGGGGAGGTGGGTGGGAGGACATGGAGCACTGGGTGTTATACACAAAAAATGAAACATGGAACACTACATCAAAAGTAATGATTTGGGGCGCCTGGGTGGCTCAGTGGGTTAAAGCCTCTGCCTTTGGCTCAGGTCATGATCCCAGGGTCCTGGGATCGAGTCCCGCATCGGGCTCTCTGCTGGGCAGGGAGCCTGCTTCCTTCTCTCTCTCTCTTTCTCTGCCTGCCTCTCTGCCTACTTGTGATCTCTATCTGTCAAGTAAATAAATAAATAATCTTTTTAAAAAAAGGTAATGATTTACTTAATAATTTGATTTACATAATAAAAATTTTTAAAAAATTAAAAGAAACAGTGAAATTAATTGTGATAATATATCAAAGGATTACTATTTCTGGTCCAATCTCTCACCAAAATCACCTTTAGAAGTTCCCTCACTGTAACTCAAAATTTTTCTCGGCTCTACTCATTACCCAGTTCCAAAGCCACTGCCACATTTTAATGTATTGGTTATAGCAAAATCCCACTTCTTGGTACCAATTTCTGTTTAAGTCAGCTCAGTCTGCCATAAAAAAATACCATAGACTAAGTGGCTTAAAAAATAGACTTTGAGATCTGTGAAGACTGTGAAGTGCAAGATCAAGGTGCCAGTCAATTTGGTTGGAGTTGAAAGCTCATCCTAGCTTTCAGATGGCCGCTTTCCTGCTGTGTCCTCAAAGAGCAGAGAGAAAGAGGGATCTCCCTCATGTCTCTCTCTCTTTTAAGATTTTATTTATTTACTTGGGAAGGAGAGAGCACATGAGTGAGGGAGTAAGAAAGAGCATGAGCAGGGGGGAGGGGCAGAGGGAGAAGCAGACTCTCCATTGAGCAGGGAGCCTGATACCAGGCTTGATCCCAGGATGCTAGGACCATGACCTGAGCTGAAAGCAGACTGACTGAGCTACCTAGGTGCCCCTCTTCATGTCTCTTCTTATAAAGGCAGTAATTTCATCATGAGGGACCCACCCTCATGACCTAGTCACCCCCAAAGGCTCCATCACCAAATATTATCCCATTTAGAGGGTTTTAATATATGAATTTTAGGGAAGGGAACAAAATTCAGAACACCGCAATCTTCTTACATATTTTTAAAGGTTTTTTTTTTTTTTAATTCCAATTAGTTAACAAGCACTGTCATATTATTTTCAGGTATGCCATAGAGTAATTCAAAAATTCCACATATTACCTGATGCTCATCACAACCGCACTCCTTATTCCCATCACCTATTTCACCCACCTCCACCATCCTCCTCTCTGGTAACCATCAGTTTGTTCTCTATAGTGAAGAGTCTTGGCCTGTCTCTGTCTCCCTCTTTTTGGTTTTCCCTTTACCTCTGTTATGTTTCTTTGACTCCACATATGAGTGAAATTATACGGTATTTTGGTGTGTGCCTGAGAGTCTTGCCATCTCCCTTGGCCACTACCCCCAGCAATAAATAGATAGATAAAATATTTTTTTTTAAATGAGAGAATTGGGGGGAGACAAGATGGCGGGGAAGTAGGAGGAGGCGCCGTTTCAACCTATACCCTAAAGTGAGCTGATTACCCACCAAAGAACTCCGATCACCCATGAAATCAGCCTGAGATCAGATTTATACATGTCTGGATCTCTACAGGGGCAGAAGATACCACTGGGCAGATAAAGCGCAGTGGGAGAGTCTGACTGATACCGGAAGATAAACAAAAGGGGGAGGGAGCCACCAGAGGTGACCCACTGGAAAGTAATACCCCAATACAAGAGTGCCCTGCGTCTGGGGACCAGCATTAGCATGGAGTCTGATTGAAAGCACTCAAAAAGAGCAAAGGAACGCGGGGGGAAATTGTGGGAATCAGGGCGGTTAGGGGCTTAAGTCCCCTTTACCCAGGACAGCTGTCCCTAGCGCTGAGCCAGAGAGAGTCTGGCGGAGAAACCAGGTCTTGGTCCCTGAGCCGCCAGCACGCCTAAGAGCCTGTGGGGTCCCGTGAGGGGCTGGGAGCCTCCCGAGATGGCAGAAGCATAGCCTTTTTGCAGTCCCCACACGCGTGTGCCGCGCCACGCTATCAGAGCCTGAGACGCGCGCCCGCCCCACACACTCCCCTGAGAGAGGTGCCCTACCCTCAGAGAGGTGCTCGCAAGTGCGAGCCCGGCGCTCTCAGACCCGGAAAGACCAGGCACTCCCAGCCCGGGCCAGCGGGAAAATCTCAGTGTGCAATTGCTGCTTGGAACCTCTCTGGTGGTCCGTAGCTGCCCAGACAGCCGCCGCTGTTGTGGTTTTGGGTACAAGCAGGAGTTCCTGCGTCCCCAGGGACCATGACTCGGATCGTGCTCTGCCAGCAGTCAAGGGGGAATTTATGTACTCTGCAGCACCCAGGGGGGAACAGACTGAGGCTTCTCTCGGAGAGGGAGGTCAGGGTGCAGTTTGCTTTCCTCTAAACCTCCAAAAACCATCAAAAGCTGCCAAGGTGAGAGGGAAAAACAAACAAACAAACAAACAAACAAACAAACAAAAAACCCAAACAAAGAAACATAAAAACCTCCAGAGAACAAAAGCCTGAAAAACCGGTTTCCTCAGAGCCCACACCCTTGAAGGGGGTGGGAGGACTTAACTCAGGGACCATTGCCTGAAAATCCACGTGGCAGGCCCCTCCCCCAGAAAACCAACCAGGAAAAAAAAAGAAAAAAAAAGAAAAAGAAAAAAGACAAGAGAACAACCACCACTACTTCATAGATACAACTTTTATTTTTAATTCGTTCCCACTATTCTGGTTCATTTTTTTTATATAGATAATTTTTTTAACCTTTTCACCATCACAATGAGATGTCCAGTACATCAAATTCCATAATAACCTTTAACCTGAACTTTTTGATACATATACCCATGTTTTTCTTTTGCTTTTCTATTTTATAAGCTTTTTAAATTTTAGATTAGTTTAGTTTATTCTTTTTTTAATTTTTATTTTTTAATATTCATATAGAGTTAAACTACAAGGTAATCCCCTTTCCCCAATCAACGCTACCCCTATAGGTAAACCAATTTTTAATCCCCTTTTATCTTAGGAAAGTTGAGTCCTTTAACAAAGATATCAAGATACATCCAGGAAGAATCAAAATAATCTTCCTCGCCCACACTGAGAATTTATAACCACTCTCCCATCTTTTTCTTCCACCAATGTTTCTGTGTATCTGTGTTTGTCCTGATAGTATATAAATCTTATACTTGGGGTTCTTTTTGACGAGGTTCTTTTTTTTTTTTTTTTTTGCTTTTATATATATATAAAAATATTTTTTTTTCCTCTTGTCATATACTTTTATCAGTATTTTTGTTTGTTTTTATCTGTATAAGTCATAAATCTTACCTTGGGCCCCATCTGGGCTGAGCCTTCGCTTTTATCTTTCTTTTTTTTTTTTCCCTGTCTGTCTGTCTGTCTCTCTCTCTCTCTCTCCTTTTTCTTCTTTTCTTTTTTCTCTCTTTCTTTTATCTTTCAATTGGGTGGGGACACCTGACTGCTCAGAAGCGTTCCAGGGTGCACCTTGACTGCACCACGGTCGATCCACCAGCTACATCCGTTCAGCCATCTCTCACCAAAATGACTAGGAGGAGGAATGCCCAACAGAAGAAAAATTCAGAGGATGGGCCTTCTGCAACAGAGCTAATGGCTAACGACATAGACAATATGTTGGAAAGGGAATTCTGGCTAACAATTATCCAGGCAATAGCTAGGTTGGTGAAAGCCATGGATGACCAAACGGAATTGATTAGGACAGAACTAAAAGCCACCAGGGATGATGTTCACAATGCTCTCAATGAGTTCCAATCTAATCTAAATTCTCTAAAAGCTAGGGTAACTGAGACAGAAGATAGAATTAGTGACCTGGAGGACAAACAGATAGAGAGAAAGGATCAGGAGGAAGCCTGGAACAAACAGCTTAGAAGCCACGAAAACAGAATCAGGGAAATAAATGATGCCATGAAATGTTCCAACGTCAGAATTATTGGAATCCCTGAAGGGGAGGAGAAAGAAAGAAGTCTAGAAGATACAGTGGAATAAGTTCTCCATGAAAATTTTCCCAATATCGTGAATGGAACCAGCGTTCATGTACTAGAGGCAGAACGGTCTCCCCACAAGATTATAGATTCTCGAAATTCATTGAGACACCTAATAGCAAAAATGAAGAATTATAATTGTAGGCAGGCCCTCTGGAAGGCAGCTAGAACAAAGAAGCTCCTTACCTACAGAGGAAAGCCCAACAGAATAACGTTAGACCTGTCCACAGAAACCTGGCAAGCCAGAAAGGGTTGGCAAGACATATTCAGGGCACTAAAGGAGAAGAAAATGCAGCCAAGAATACTTTACCCAGCAAGACTGACATGCAAAATGGATGGAGAGATTAAGAGTTTCCAAGACCGGCAAGGCTTAAAAGAGTACGTGACCACCAAGCCGACACTGCAGGAAATATTAAGGGGGGGTTCTATAAAAGAGGAAAAATCCTAAGAATATCATTGAATAGAAATATAGAGACAATCTACAGAAAGAAAGACTTCAAAGGTAACACGATGTCAATAAAAACGCATCTATCAATAATCACTCTCAATGTGAATGGCCTAAATGCGCCCATAAAACGACACAGGGTTGCAGACTGGATAAAACGACAGGACTCATCCATATGTTGTCTACAAGACACCCATTTTGAACCTAAGGATACACCCAGACCGAAAGTGAAGGGATGGAGAAGCATCTTTCATGCCAATGGGCCTCAAAAGAAGGCTGGGATAGCGATTCTCATATCAGATAAACTAGATTTTAAACTGAAGACTAGAGTCAGAGATACAGAAGGACACTACATAATTCTTAAAGGGACTATCCACCAAGATGATCTAACAATTGTAAATATCTATGCCTCCAATATGGGAGCAGCCAATTACGTAATAAAACTATTAATCAAGATAAAGAGTCATATTGATATGAATACATTAACAGTAGGAGATCTTAACACGCCTCTCTCAGTAATAGACAGATCATCCAAGCAGAAAATCAATAAAGAAACAAGAGCATTGAATGACACATTGGACCAGATGAACCTCATAGATATATACAGAACATTCCACCCTAAAACAACAGAATACTCGTTCTTCTCAAGTGCACATGGAACCTTCTCCAGAATAGACCACATAATGGGTCACAAATCAGGACTCAACCAATATCAAAAGACTGAGATTATTCCCTGCATATTCTCAGATCACAATGCTTTGAAACTAGAGCTCAATCACAAGGAAAAGTTTGGAAGGAACTCAAACACCTGGAAGCTAAAGACCACCTTGCTTAAGAATGCTTGGATCAACCAGGAGATCAACCAGGAACTTAAACAATTCATGGAAACCAATGAGAATGAAGACACTCCGGTCCAAAACCTATGGGATACAGCAAAGGCGGTCATAAGGGGGAAATAGACAGCCATCCAAGCCTCCCTCAAAAAAATTGAAAAATCCAGAACACACCAGCTGTCTCTATACCTTAAAGAACTGGAGAATCAACAACAAATCAAACCAACTCCACACATAAGAAGGGAAATAATCAAGATTAGAGCAGAGATCAATGAGGTAGAAACTAGAGATATAGTAGAATGTATCAATGAACCAAAAGCTGGTTTTTTGAAAGAATCAATAAGATTGATAAACCATTGGCCACACTAATCCAAAAGGAAAGAGAGAAAGCTCAAATTAATAAAATTATGAAAGAAAAGGGAGAGATCACAACTAACACCAAGGAAGTAGAAACAATCATCAGAAGTTATTATCAACAGTTATATGTGAATAAGATAAGCAACCTAGATGAAATGGATGCATTCCTGGAAAACTATAAACTCCCAAAATTGAACCAGGAAGAAATTGACAACCTGAATAGACCGATATCTAGTAAAGAGATTGAAGCAGTGATCAAAAGCCTCCCAAAAAAGAAGATTCCCTGGGGAATTCTACCAAACTTTCAAAGAAGAAATAACACCTATTCTCCTGAAGCTGTTTCAAAAAATTGAAGCAGAGGGAAAACTTCCAGACTCTTTATATGAAGCCAGCATTACCCTGATCCCCAAACCAGGCAAAGACCACACCAAAAAGTAGAATTTCAGACCAATATCACTGATGAATATGGAGGCTAAGATTCTCAACAAGATCCTAGCAAACAGGATCCAACAGTCCATTAAAAAGATTATCCACCATGACCAGGTGGGATTCATCCCTGGGTTACAAAGATGGCTCAACATTCACGAATCAATCAATGTGATAGAACAAATCAATAAGAGAAGAGAGAAGAACCACATGGTCCTCTCAATTGATGCGGAAAAAGCATCTGACAAAATCCAGCATCCGTTCCTGATTAAGACGCTTCAAAGTATAGGGATAGAGGGAACATTCCTGAACTTCATAAAGTCTATCTATGAAAGACCCACAGCAAATATCATCCTCAATGGGAAAAAGCTTGCAGCCTTCCCATTGAGATCAGGAACACGACAAGGATGCCCACTCTCACCACTCTTGTTCAACATAGTATTAGAAGTCCTAGCAACAGCAGTCAGACAACAAAGAGAAATAAAAGGTATCCAAATTGGCAAGGAAGAAGTCAAACTCTCTCTCTTCGCAGATGACATGATTCTTTATATGGAAAACCCAAAAGACTCCACCCCCAAACTACTAGAACTCATACAGCAATTCAGTAATGTAGCAGGATACAAAGTCAATGTCCAGAAATCAGTGGCTTTCTTATACACTAACAATGAAAATACAGGAAGGCAAATTAGAGAATCGATTCCATTTACTATAGCACCAAAAACCATAAGATACCTCGGAATAAACCTAACCAAAGATGTAAAGGATCTGTACTCCAGGAACTACAGAACACTCGTGAAAGAAATTGAAGACACAAAAAGATAGAAGACCGTTCCATGCTCTTGGATCGGAAGAATAAACTTTGTTAAAATGTCTATACTGCCTAAAGCAATCTATGCTTTCAATGCCATTCCGATCAAAATTCCACCGGTTTTTTCAAAGAGCTGGAGCAAATAATCCTAAAATTTGTATGGAATCAGAAGAGACCCCAAATTGCTAAGGAAATGTTGAAAAAGAAAAACAAAACTGGCGGCATCACATTACCTGATATCAAGCTTTACTACAAAGCTGTGATCACCAAGACAGCATGGTACTGGCATAAAAACAGACACATAGACCAGTGGAACAGAGTAGAGAGCCCAGATATGGACCCTCAACTCTATGGTCAAATAATCTTTGACAAAACAGGAAAAAATATACAGTGGAAAGAAGACAGTCTCTTCAATAAATGGTGCTGGGAAAATTGGACAGCTATATGTAGAAGAATAAAACTTGACCATTCTCTTAGGCCATACACAAAGATAAACTCGAAATGGATAAAAGACTCAACGTGAGACAGGAATCAATCAGAATCCTTGAGGAGAACATAGGCAGTAACCTCTTTGATATCAGCCACAGCAACTTCTTTCAAGATGTCTCCAAAGGCAAAGGAAACGAAAGTGAAAATGAACTTTTGGGACTTCATCAAGATCAAAAGTTTCTGCACAGCAAAGGAAAGAGTCAACAAAACAAAGAGGCAACCCACGGAATGGGAGAAGATATTTGCAAATGACAGTACAGACAAAAGGTTGATATCCAGGATCTATAAAGAACTCCTCAAACTCAACACACACAAAACAGATAATCATATCAAAAAATGGGCAGAAGATATGAACAGACACTTCTCCAATGAAGACACACAAATGGCTACCAGACACATGAAAAAATGTTCATCATCACTAGCCATCAGGGAGATTCAAATTAAAACCACATTGAGATACCACCTTACACCAGTTAGAATGGCCAAAATTAGCAAGACAGGAAACAACGTGTGTTGGAGAGGATGTGGAGAAAGGGGAACCCTCTTACACCGTTGGTGGGAATGCAAGTTGGTGCAGCCACTTCGGAGAACAGTGTGGAGATTCCTTAAGAAATTAAAAATAGAGCTACCCTATGACCCTGCAATTGCACTACTGGGTATTTACCCCAAAGATACAGATGGAGTGAAAAGAAGGGCCATCTGTACCCCAATGTTTATAGCAGCAAGGCCACAGTCGCCAATCTGTGGAAAGAACCAAGATGCCCTTCAACAGACGAATGGATAAGGAAGATGTGGTCCATATACACTATGCAGTATTATGCCTCCATCAGAAAGGATGAATACCCAACTTTTGTAGCAACATGGACGGGACTGGAAGAGATTATGCTGAGTGAAATAAGTCAAGCAGAGAGAGTCAATTATCATATGGTTTCACTTATTTGTGGAGCATAACAAATAACATGGAGGACATAGGGAGATGGAGAGGAGAAGGGAGTTGAGGGAAATTGGAAGAGGAGGTGAACCATGAGAGACTATGGACTCTGAAAAACAACTTGAGGGTTTTGAAGGGGCGGGGGGTGGCAGGTTGGGGAAGCCAGGTAGTGGGTATTAAGGAGGGCACGTATTGCATGGAGCACTGGGTGTGGTGCAAAAACAATGAATTCTGTTACGCTGAAGAGAAATTAAAAAAAAAAATGAGAAAAAAAATTATATGGTATTTCTCTTCCTCTCCCCTACTTATTTTGCTTAGCATTATACTCTGTATTTCCACTAATATTATTTTTTATAGCCGAATTAACATTCCATGGTATACATTTACATCCACTGCATACATTTACATTGTCTATATTTAAATGGATACATCTTTATCCATTTATCAGTCATTTTAGGTATTGAGTTATATAAGTTCTTTATATATTTTGGATACTAACTCTTTATCAAATATGTCATTTGCAAATATCTTCTCCCATTCCACAGGTTGTCTTTCAGTTTTGTTGACTGTTTCCTTTGCTATGCAAAAGCTTTTTATTTTGATTAAGTCCCAAAAGTTATTTATTCCTTTGTTTCCCTGGCCTCAGAAGACATATCCTGAAAAAAGTTGCTACTTGTGTTCTCTTCTGGGATTTATATGGCTTCAGGTTTCACATTACAGTCTTTAATCCATCTTGAATTTATTTTTGTGTATGGTGTAAGAAGTGGTCTAGTTTCATTTTTTTACGTGTAGCTGTTCAATTTTACCAACACCATTTGTTAGGGACTGCCTTTTTCCCATTGGATATTCTTTCCTGTTTTGTCAAAGATTAACTGACCAAATAGTTAAGAGTTCATTTTTGGATTCTCTATTTTGTTCCATTGATCTGCTGTGTCAATTCTGTGCCAGTACCATACTGTTTTGAAAACTACATGTTTGTAATAGAACTTGAAATCCAAAATTGTGATGCCTCCAGGTTTGCTTTTCTTTTTCAAGATTGCTTTGACTATTTGTTCTTCCAATCCAGGAGTACAAAATGTTTTTTCCATTTCTTTTGTGTCATCTTCAATTTCTTTTATCAGTGTTTCATAGTTTTCAGAGTACAGGACAGGTCTTTCATTTCTTTGGTTAGGTTTATTCCTAGGTATTTTATTATTTTTGGTGCAATTGTAAAAACGGGATTGTTTTCTTAATTTGTTTCAATACTGGTGTATAGAAATGCAACAGATTTCTGTGCATTCGTTTTTATCCTCCAACCTTACTGAATTTGTGTATCAGTTCTAGCAATTTTTTGGTGGAGTATTTTGGGCTTTCTACATAGAATATCAAGTCATTTGCAAATAGTGTAAGTTTGACTTCCTCCTTGCCAATTTGGATGCCTTTTATTTCTTTTTGTTGTCTGACTGCTGTAGGTAGGACTTCTGGAACTACGTTGAGTAAGAGTTGTGAGAGTGGACATCCTTCTCTTATTCCTGACCTTAGCTGAAAAGATCTGTTTTCCCCCATTAAGGATGATGTTAGCTGTGGGCTTTTCTTGTGGTTGATTTCTAGCTTCATAGCATTGTGATCAGAAAAGATGCATGGTTTACTTTGATCTTTTTGAATTTGCTGAGACTTGTTTTGTGGCCCAGCACATGATCTAGTCTGGAGAATGTTCTATACACACTTGAAAAATTCTACTCTATTAGGATGGAATGTTTTGAATATATCTTTTTAATCCATCTGGCCCAGTGTGTCATTCAAAGTCACTGTTTCCTTGCTGATTTTCTGTTTAGATGATCTATCTATGGATTAGAGTGGGTGTTAAGGTCCCCTACTATTATCCTATTATTATTGATTAATTCGTTCATTTAATTATTAACTGTCTTATATATTTGGGTGCTATGTTGGGGTGTATAAATATTTATAATTATTAGATCTTCTTGTTGGATTGTTCCCTATATTATTATATAGTGTCTTTCTCTGTCTCTTATTACAGTCTGTTTTAAAGTCAGACTGGGTGGCTCAGTCGATTAAGCATCTGCCTTCAGCTCAGGTCATGATCCCAGGATCCTGGGATCAAGTCCCACATCAGGCTCCTTGCTTACTGGAGAGCCTGCCTCTCCCTCTGCCTACCACTCCCCCTGCTTGTTCTCTCCCTTCCTGTGACATATAAATCTTTAAGGAAAAAAAAAAAAAAGTCCATTTGTCCAATGTAAGTATTGCTATCCCTGCTTTCTTTAAAAAAAAAAAAAAAAATTTTTTTTTTTAAGATTTTATTTATTTGGCAGACATAGATCACAAGCAGGCAGAGAGAGAGGGGGAGGCAGGCTCCCCGCTGAGCAGAGAGCCCAATGCAGGGCTTGATCCCAGGACCCTGGGATCATGACCTGAGCTGAAGGCAGAGGTTCAATCCACTGAGCCACCCAGGCGCCCCCCTCTCCCGCTTTCTTTTGACATCCATTAGCATGATAGATGTTTCTCTATCCCCTCAATTTCAATCTGCAGGCGACTTTTGTCTAAAATGAGTCTTTTGTAGGCAGCATACAGATGGGTCTTGCTATTTTAACCATTTTGTCACCCTATGTCTTTTGCTAGGGAGTTCTGTCTATTAAATTCAAAGTAACTAATGATGATATGTACTCAACTGTGATTTTATTTGTTTTACGGTTGTTTCTGAAAATTTTCTCTGAACCTTTCTTGTCTTTCTCTCTTTCATGTTTTGCTGATTTTGTTTGGTGATATATTTGGATTTCTTTCTCTATGTTCTTTGCATATTTATTAGTGGTTTTTGATATACGGTTGCTATTTGGTTTGTATATAATCTCTTCTGCATACAGCAAAATATGTTGATGGTCATTTAATTTCGAACCCATTATTTCTGACTCTCTTCCCAGTGTTTTAGGTATATATTGTCATATTTTACACCCTCTTATTCTGTGAGTTCCTTGACTAATTTTTTTTAATAGAAATATTCAGTTTAACTGATTTTGTGTTTCCTACCTTCACACTGTCACTTTTGATCTTTTCTTTCCTCTTAATAAGTCCCCCTTAATATTTCTTTCAGGGCTGCTTTAGTGGTTATATACTCCTCTACTTTTTATTTGTCTGGGGAAATTCTATCTCTCCTTCGATTCTGAATAATACCCTTGAGGGACTATTTTTGGCTGCAGATTTTTCCCATTCAGCACTTTGAATATATCATGCCTCTCCCTGCTTTAAAAAAAAAAAATCCCCTGTTAGCTTTATGGGGTATGTTATGTTATGTTATGTTATGTTTATGTTAGCTTGTATGTTACTGTCTTCTTTTTTCTTGATGCTTTTAATTTTATTCTTTACCACTATATTTTGCCACTTTAATTACAATATGCCTTGGTGTGGATCTGCTTTTGTTGATTTTGGGGGGAGTTCTCCTTGCCCCCTTTATTTAGTTATCTGTTTTCTTCCCCAGATTAGGGAAGTTTTCAGGTATTATTTCTTCAAATAAGTTTTCTGCCCTCTTTCTTTCTCTTCTTCTTCTTCTTCTTTTTTTTTTAAAGACTTTATTTATTTATTTGACATACAGAGATCACAAGTAGGCAGAGAGACAGGCAGAGAGAGAGGCAGAGAGGGAGAGGAGGAAGCAGGCTCCCCGCTGAGGGGAGAGCCTGATGTGGGGCTCGATCCCAAGACCCTGGGATCATGACCTGAGCTGAAGGCAGAGGCTTTAACCCACTGAGCAACCCAGGCACCCCTTTTTTTTCCTCTTCTTATCCTGTGACTCCTATGATACAAATGTTATTACATATGAAGGAATCACGGAATTAAGTCAATTCTCATTTGCCTAATTCTTTTTCTCTTTTGTTCAGCTTGATTACTTTCCATTACTCTGCCTTCTACATCATTAATTCGTTCCTCTGCTTCTTCCAGCCTGCTCTTCATTCCATCCAGTGTTTTCTTCATTTCATTTATTGAGCCCTCTATCTCTGCTATGTTATTCCTTATCTCTGTGTTGAGTCTTCCATACTTTTCTTTTTGATTTCATGAGTATCCTTATGATCAATGCTTTAAATACCCACCACGCATATTATTCATACCTGTTTTACTTAGATCTCTGGCCATGGACCTGTCTCATTCTTCCATTTGGGATAAATTTCTCTGTCTTCTCATTTTGTCTAAGTCTCTATACCTGTTTACGTGTGTTAGGAGAGTCAGCTATGTCTCCTGTTCTTGAGGGTAATAGCTTATAAAGAAGAGGTCCTCTAGAGCCTTACCATGTATCAGGCCCCAGGGCCTGGTGCTTCCAGGCATGTCTCCAATGTGTACTGTGTATGCTCTGTTGTTTTGTCCTGGCCACTTTATCTTTCAGGCCAGTCATCTACAGAGGCTCTCTTTGCCTATCATGGGCAATGTTTGCTCCCCAGCTTAAATGCAGTGCATTTTAACTAGGTGTGCTCTGGTCTGCTTGTGAAATGAGACCTGTCACCACCGCTGCCAGAACAAAGGCCTTACAAAACTCCAAAGTCAGGAGAACCACTGTAAGCAGGGCTTTGGGCTGGTCTTTTGGGGGAGGAATCTGTGTCACTGGGACTGAGGCAAACAAGACTGGAAAGGGTGGCTTGCTGGAGCACTGTGTGTGTGTGTATGGGAGGAGGGGTACTTTGATGTAAGCATGTTAGGAAGCAAGTGTCAGCACTGTGCTGGCTCCCACAGGTGGCCCTGTGCTTATGCGGAGGGCTGGTAGAGGGAAACGGTGCCGGCCAGTTCCTTTCTTCCTGGAGGGTTCTCTCCAAGAACACTGCATTTCTGGGACATGCTCCCAAACAAGCAAATAACCTCCCCACTCTGTGTCCCAGACACTCTTCAGATCACTGTTTCCATGCTTTATGTCTGTGGGTTCTTTACCAGCCCTCACTCCAAGAGCAGCACAGTGTCCTCCAGGTTCTATTCCAGCCAAGCCCACTGACCTTTGAAACTCTAAGGTTTTAGGGGCTCGCTTAGCTGGTAGAGCATACAACTCCTGATCTCTGGGTTGTAAGTTAGAGCCCCATACTAGACGTAGACATCACTTAAAACAAAACAAAACAAAACAAAAACTCTAGGCTTTAAGCTCTGCTGGTTGTCAGAAGTCAGGAAATTCTACCTCTATCACTTTCCAAGCCAATTGCTATGGGGATTCATTTTGTCCCTCTGTGCTTCCCTGTATGTTAGTCTGTCTCTTGCCCTTTTCTGTGACAGTGGCTTCCTCCTGACTATAGTGCCCACAAACTGCTTCTACCCACAGACCATGTCTCCACATTTACTACCTTCTTTGATATGGCCTCTTCCCTACCTTCAGTTGCAGAGTTTGTTTTGCCAGTCTTCAGGTCAATTTCTGGGAAATTTAGAATGATTTGACAGTTACCTAGTTGTACTCATGGGATGAAGCAAGCCTAGAGTCTTCCATCTCCCCTGCCATCATCCTCTCTCCTTATACTTAATTTTTATTCTGACAGGTATGAAATATTTCATTCTTGCTGAAGTTTGCATTTTATTGATTATCTACAGTGTTGATCTTTGCATTTTTTATTGGCTTTTCATATTTCTTTTTCAGTGAATTGCTTTTTCATATACTTTACCCAGATTTCTAGTAGAAGAGACATTTATTTTTTACTCATATGGGTCTAAATAATGCATAGATTGAGAGGTCATCAAAAAAACATGATTATAATTTAAAAATGACAGGGGAAGAACAAGTACATAAAACTGAAATCCCTTCTAGTACCTTAAGAAAATTTTTTCAACCAAAGAGTTTTTTAATCATTATCTCTGGTAGACTGCTTAGTGTTACACAGTGACCCAGTGTACTTGGGCAACATTTTTGTTCCTTGAAAATTTTTATTCTTTACCAAATCACCATTATACAAAATGTATTACTTTACTTCAATACTGAATCTCAAGTACCAAAATAAAGCTTTATTTTTTCTTTTGAAACATTTATATTTTCCAATATTTTCTTTTGTTTCCTTTAGAAAGTGAACCAACTGATGCCCTCTTAAAATTTTCATATAAAGTTACTTCTTCCAGGAATACAGCCTTCCAGTATTACAGAAATAAAACTGACAAGTAAATCTGAATCTTTTGTAGCAAAAAATTTACTGCAGTGATCAAATTCACAGAGCCAAAGTGACTATGTAACTACAATTATTATTTGCCAATGTTTGAAACATAACAGACTTATTAGTATTGTGATTCCTTTCCTTCCCTCTGACCTAATAACTTCAGAACTAGGAGACACCTGAATTAGTGATTAAATATCACAAATGCCAATATCAAAACATGAGCAAGGAGTAGTTCCTGTGAAATCAGTCACCAAAAGACAATGCCAACATTGTAAACTGTAATTGAAGCCACTTGCAACTTATCAAAAACATAAAGTGTTCAAAATTTTCTCAGTTTCCAAAAGTGAGCAATACTGCTATAATAGACCACTGTCACAATTTATTTCTGATTTCTCTTTTCAGAGAACTATCCATGGAGGAAATAGCCTTCAACATCTAAGCAGCAACAGGTGTGGCCTCATCCATGCCTAAGCAGCCATGTGTCTACCGTGATTTGCCTCAGGTAGACAAGTCACCAAAGTTGGACCAATCAGATTTTCAACTGAGAGATACAGAGTATGGGAAGTAGAAGCCAAGACACACTGATGGTTAATCTCTAAATGAAAGATCCATGATTTCCTGCTGGTGAGGTTCCCAGAGCTCCCCTGAGACCCAGCTCATCCTTCACCTTTATCTTAGATTCCTTGGGATACACAACCATGATTCCAGTAAATTTCTTCTTCTTTTAAAGTAGATAGATTTGTTTTCTATTGCGTGTAACCAAGAGGCTTAACTATCTGCTAAATATTTACAAAAAGAAAAAATTTTCTATTAAAGAAATATTTATTCGGTAGACACTATGTGCAAGATATTATGCAGGAGAGAAAATCTGAGACATAGTTCCATAAATCGCTTGAAATCAAATGAAGGAGATATTACAAGCAAGGTTCACATTAAATGTTACAAATGAGAGAAGGACGGAGCCCTTATTTCTGCCCCATCTGTAAACAGCATACATACCAGGAGAGATAAAATCTATACCAGGTCTCAAAGCACTGGAATATTCTTTTTTTTTAAATTAATTAATTAATTAATTAATTTTTTTATTTTAGAGAGAAAGTGCACGAGCAGGGGGAGGGGGAGAGACAGGGAGAGAAAGAGAGAGAGAAAAACAGACTTTCCATTGAGTGCAGTGCTCGATCTCATGACCCTGAAGATCATGACCTGAGCCAAAATCAAGAGTTGGACACTTAATCAAATGAGCCACTCAGGTGTCCCTGGAAAATTCTTAATACACGAAAATGAGTAGAGAGACAAAAGCACATAAGTCAGGAAACTAGAATGGATATTCAAGATATATGAACAAGTCCAGATAAAGTTTGGGTTCACACTAGGAAGCAAGAGATAATAAGAATAAGATAATAACACTATAATCCTACTGTGTGTGTGTGTGTGTGTGTGTGTGTGTGTGTGTAAAGAGAACACACATGTTCTCTTACACAGAGACAAACCAACAGACCTATCAACCATGGAAAATATGCTCAAATTTATTTCTTGGAATAATGATGGTCAAATTCTTTCACATACTTTCAAGGTAGCTTCTAAGTACCAGTGACTGGTCTGAGTCAGTGGAAGAGTCCATGCATTCAGACTTGTTTCTATTCCCAAACCCACTGCTGAAATTCACTAACAAATTAAGTTTTGATAACATTTTAATGCACTAAATGTAATTCAATACAATTCACTTATTAAAGTGATTATTAAATCACTATTCTAAAATTGTTTGGTAACCAACAGTGCTAATGAAATACTTCAGAGGAAGAGTCTATTGGTTCAAGTGATGAACAAAGGAGGCAAAATTTAGAGACAGGACAGTGGTGCTACTAATAGAAATAGAGAATACCTTCAGGAGCAAAGAAAAGGAAAAGAAGATATTATTTCCAACACAGGGAGTTTTAAATGATCATAGGACTAGCACAGAGACATAGTGCCACCTGGCAAGAAAGAGGCTGGAATGCATCTGCTTGGCGAGGAGGCCACTGGAGAAGAAATGATCCAAGAAACCGATCTTTAAGATGCCCAAGTTGTGGACACATTTGAGAACAAACCAGCCACAGCATTCTAACTCTGAGCTCCCTGAACAGTGAGGAATATTTATCTGACTAAAGCCTTATCATAGCCAACCTCCTTCAGGCTGTAGGATAGACATCACAAAGACTCCATGACTTCCATTACTTTCAGGGATTCTTTATTTTGACATTTGATAATACTATACAGACAAAATGATAAGAAAAAAGACCCCATTGTTTCTCTCCTTTAAAATCTGCCATTTATTTGGTAATGCACACAACATCTGGGCAACAGGAAGAGGTGGGATAAAAAAAGAAGCACATACAAATACTTACATGAGCTGATTAAAAAAAAAAGTAACAAAAAAATCATACAATTTTCTAAATAGGTGTTTATTCAATAAGCACTTTTTTCTTTAAAAAATAAATTTAAAGTAACTATCACAAATTTTAAATTTAAAAATTAATTAGCATAATGCTTCATGCAATTCATCTGATATCCCTGAAGCTAATGTAATCCTACCTACAAATTTATCCATGGAATGTTCAGGAAAGATTCTTGTTAGTGATCTACTTGAATAATTATAGTGCTACTCCTGAACTGAAGGGTCCCAATTCCTGTATGTCAAATCTAAATCTAAATCTAAATTCATGTATGAAAGTCTACATGAGTAGGGTCCTCTTAGATAAAAACTGTGTCTACTAACAAAGTCAAAAAAACAGTTAAAGAGTCCATTTACAAGAATAAGGAGTGCTTCCATGGTAAAGTTGCCTCTATGACCAATGAAACAAATTAGCCAGATTAAACACTGCTCTTTAACATTTAGAAATGTAAAGCTTTTAACTCTGAAATGTATTGAAAGGTCACACTAAGAGCAATAGTAGAATACTAGTAATAAATCACCACTTCTTATTTTTAAATGACAACTTTGTAGCTACTTACTAATTCAGTTGGTAAAACAAAGAAAAGAAAAACAGAAACTAAACTAAAATCATTCTTTTAGATAACCAATTGTATAAGACAGAAAACAGCTTACTTGACTCGTATTTCATGCAAGAGTCTCAAGCCCTTGTTTTCAGCCCAGGTGAGAAGGTATCCATGAGGGGAAGGGAGGCAGGTTGGTGGTGGGGGTCAGTGAAGACACCTTGTATGCCTGATGGTGAGGGGGCAGGTGCTGGCTGCATCCTGACTTGCAGGGCCAGGCATGTTCCCCATGCCACATCCTGCAGTGCACTAGTTTCTGCTCTCAGGTACTTCCCACTCAATTACTGACCAGGCCCAGACCTGCCCTTGAAAGATCTTATGAGATCACCAAGAGTTGGGCTACGCTAAGTTCACCATGTTTATTTTCGGCTCAGCCTCCCTTTCTTAAACTCACACTATAAATGAGACTAGTAGTGGCATTTTAAAGAAAGAATCAAAGGATTTAAAGGTTATGCCTGCTTAGAAGCTTTTAAATCTAATAATAACCACTAAATGTTTTTAGGGAAGGTAGAAGGTAAGGCCAACAGCAAAAATGCCACAGAAGATAAGCTATGGCAACTGTGACAAATAAAATGACCAAAACCAAGACAGCTCTTAAAAATTAAAAGGAATGAAAGAATACTGGTGACTGATAAACCAACAAATTTACTTAGCAAATGCCTTTATTTCCACTCCCAATATTAAAATGATACTCACTCATTTAACAAATTAATTGAATGCCTACTATGTATCAGGAATCATTCTGGGTACAACGATTGTAGTGGGGGAGGCACCAAAATTCATACCCCAGCAGTCTTTAAATTCCAATGGAATCACATACACACCTCTTAATTAACAAGGGCTGTTTTCTGGCTAGAAATCAAAAACTGCACAGTTGTGTAGAATAGCAAAACCACCAAAATGGAAAGAAAATATACATCAGACTCCCAGCTGCTCACAGAATTTTATTTTCTATTGGGATTAAAAATCAATACACACAACACAATTCTAGATAATAGAGACTTAAACTATTGATAGGAAATGCTTTCACTATTTACTTGGTATGCTTGTGACTGAAACTTTATCCATGGAAACTGGAGCCAGCTAGTGAGGAAAAACAAAAGCAATAGATTTTCTCACACACTGAAGGAAAAAAAAAATCTTTTCTGAGGTAAACAGGTTTAACAAGCTACTCCCATGGTCACACCTTTGTAAACCACTTGGCTTGGCCTCCTCAATTTCCAGCCCAATGAGAATGACAGAACTCAAGTCTTATAGACACGGGCTCACAAAAGCACCATTCCACCTGATCTTAAGTTCCAAAGAGCCTGCTCTAAGGAACCCAAAGAGAAAAGGAAAAACAGTAGGACAGGGCATATCTTAAGAGATTTGGAGAGAGACAGAAATTACAGTGCTCTAGAAGGAACCTACAGGGTCAGTCACAGTCCACCAAGCACAACTGAGTGTGGAGAAGGTCAGAACATATGCCCCAGGACAAACATCCACAGCAAACAAGGGGTGACCTGCCCAGAACCAGGTCCAC
This sequence comes from Martes martes, assembly GCF_963455335.1. Lineage (NCBI taxonomy): Eukaryota > Metazoa > Chordata > Mammalia > Carnivora > Mustelidae > Martes > Martes martes. The sequence continues at coordinate 83,711,104 of NC_137891.1, forward strand.
ATGACCTGGCTATAGTGATTATAGAGGACTTTTCCTTGTCCAAGGAAAACAGTATATAACTGTAGGACATGGATATAGTCTGTGTATCCAGCTATTTTCTGTTTCAAAACATGTTCAGAGAAGGACACAGACCTGCGTTGTTCTATATTCCTGCCATCTGGTACACTCAGGTACAAGGAGCACACCTTGTCCCTGGTCTGCTGGAGGGTCCTCCAACTCAAACCTACTCTCAAAACTGGGGCCTCAAAATTAATAGAGAAACCCAAATGAGAACATGTTCTAAAAATTAATCTGTTCACTTATGCAAATAGAACCAGAGGCAGGACATAGTCTGTTTCTGGTTATGAGCTAGGCCTTTCCCCTACACCAAGGATTGAAATCTTACACAATGGTGGACTGGGGAGGGAAGAAAATTGAGGAAAATCAGAGAAGTCTAGAAAAGGTAGAAAGAGCTTCAACAAAAATAAGCCAGGTAAGTGCCCCAAGAAAACAAAGGCAATAAAGAAAAGCAAAAACAGTACAAATCAAGTATACAGCCTTGTACAGTGGATCTGGGATGTGCCTCTCCAAACATAAGATCCTTAAGATGTTAATAAGTATTAAGAGAAAATGATCTCTACAAATTCAGTTTGAATAAACTAGGTTGGATAAAATTGAATTGTAAGATTTCTCAGAAGCTTTTATGTATTTTTCTATTTAAATTCAAATAGTCAACCTATAGTACATTAGTTTCAGATATAGAGTTCAATAATTCATCAGTTGCATATAACACCCAGTGCTCATCACTCAGAAGCTTTTAATATGCCCATGTACATTGTGACCTCTAAAAGGGGGCTGTAATAGGTAGCATTTCCTAAACATATTTGACTACAATTTGCCCAGTTTTTCACTGAGCATCTCATGGAACTGAAAATTGTAAAAACTTTTTATACTTTAATCATTTTAATGGAAATAACTCAGAAGTGAAGTTTTCCACAACTTATTCTACTTCTATCTTCTTAAATATCACATGTTCAATATAGTTTAATATTTTCTTGACAACTCACAATTATTCTTGCAGATAACCATTATTTTGGACTGTGAGGTAATGCACTTCTGCTTATGCCAGATGGGTTTCCTTCCCCCCATCTACAAGGCTGCTGGCTAGCCTCAATCCTATCCAGGTCCAAGTCTGCAGCCTCTCAGACTGATTGTCAAAGTCATAGGTTGCTGGTCTGCCTGGAGTTCAGACACCAGGAAATAGCAAAGCTTCATGTTATACATCAGGTCTACAAAGATTAATAAAATACAGAATTTGCTCTTTAGAGATTTATATCTCTTTTCAAAACTGAGTTGAGGCACTAACAGCCCAAAACACTCACTACAAGAGTACCTGGGTGGCTCAGTTGGTTAAGCATCTGACTCTTGATTTGACTCAGGTTGTGATCTCAGGGTTGTGTGATCCACACCTCCATCAGGCTCTGCTCAGCAGGGGGTCTACTTGAGATTCTCTCTCCCTCCCTATGGGCTTCTACTCCTACTTGTACACACACACACACACGTGTGTGTGCTCTCCCTCTCTCAAATAAATCAAACTTAAAAAACAAAAAACAAAACAAAAAAACCTCACTGCAAAGCAAATCTACTATCAGTTATTTCAGAAGCCCAGGGCCTCTGTCTACATCCAAGGTTAGGTGAAAAGGCCCTAATCAGATTTCAGGTAGATGGCTCTAACCACATCTTATACATATAGGAAGATGCTTCCTCAACGTAAACAAACCTGATCAAAAGAATCCTCACAAGATAACTTTGAGGTGAAAGGAGGCAAACTACATAAACTGAAACAGAGGAAGATTAAATGATTTAGATGGAGTTGTCCAGAGTCACACAAGTTAAGGCAATAATCTCAGGAATCCCCACTGTCCACATAGTATCCTACACACAACATACCAGGCTCTGTCTAGAAAATGCCAGACAAAAGAACAGGGGGAAAATTTTATACACACACACACACGTATATATATTTAACTTCAGCATCTAAAATATGCAGAGAGGCATAATGAATTATCTCCAAAGAGATAATGAATTATCTCCAAAGAAGAAATTTGTCCTGTATATTTTTCCATAACTATGAGATTCAATAAAGGCAATACATCAAGTAGTTTAATATTAAGGAATTTGAAAGGTGTAATGTTTCATAATGCTTATTTCATCATTATTTCAAAAACTAAGAGATAATACTTAATACACCACTGGGAATTTTATTGGCCACAATGAGCTAAAATGATATTATGGAGATAGGTCATCTCTGCAAATGATTCCTCTTTGACATTCATGCAAGAATATGAACTATGAAAAAAATGCCAGACTGTTTCAGTCTCTATAAAAACTAGAAAGCGCAAAGGTAGTCCTAGAAAACTCACTCCTGAGAATATATATATATATATTTTAAACTGTGAATTCAAATGAAACAATGTTTATTTTGGTGACATTTTAAAGACTCATGATACTATAAAGTTCTTCTGGACTTGATTTATGAAGTTATGCAGGCAATTTCTTACTTGAAAATAAGATAACTAAAATAACCAAGTCACTACAAAAAATTTGAAATATAATTACAACTAGCATTATACTATATATATAAAACTATATATACAACTAGCAGAACATTTACAACTAGCAAAAATTTTGTGTTTGTTTCTGAATACTTGTCTTTCTGACCACTTATTATGGGATATTCATGAAAATGTAAACTCAGTAGGCTGAGTTGGTGCAACCATGTGTATTCTCAGAAGGGCCTGTTTTCCTGACTGGCCACTGACTGGCACTTAGGAATTGATCTCTTAGAGTATTCTGACAGAAGTGTTTTGCACACTCAGTACCTTGGCCACACTGTACTATTCTGTCTAGATAGTCTGTGCAAACAATGTAATTTGTGGTGAACATCTGCTTTCTTTCTGAGGGACTGCAGTTTCACTGTAGTAAGTCATACAAGCACAGTTATCCACATGATTGAACTCCAATAGAAACTAAGTGAGCTTCCCTGGTAGACAACACTTAGCATATATTACTTCAATTAATTGCTAGAGGAATTAAATGTGTACTGTGCAACTCCTCTGGAACAGGACTCTTAGAAACTCATGCCTGGTTTCATTTGTGTTGCTTCTGGTATACCTTTTCCCTTTGTTGACTTTGCTTTGTGCCCTTTGCTATAATAAATCATAGCCTAAGTATAATGACTTCTAGTCCTATGATTCCTTCCAGCAAACCACTAACCCTGAGGATTGTCTGAAGGATCCCAGACACATAGTTTTTAAGATTTTATTATTATTATTATTATTTTTAAGATTTTATTTATTTGACAGAGATCACAAGTAGGCAGAGAGGCAGGCAGAGAGAGAGAGGAAGGGAAGCAGGCTCCCTGCCGAGCAGAGAGCCCGATGCGGGGCTCGATCCCAGGACCCTGAGACCATGACCCGAGCCGAAGGCAGAGGCCCCAACCCACTAAGCCACCCAGATGCCCCAGAGATTTTATTATTTTTAACACATCTTCCATCATTTGAATAGACTCAGAGATAAAAGCTAATCTAATCCTGGCAATCAGGTATGGCTGGATATACCTCTTTTAATAATGTATATTCAAGACAGAGAAATACATTCCCCATCCATGGAAGCCATTTAAGGTTAGATGAATATGGTTTTAAAGCAAATCACCATCTATACAGAAGTTGGCAAAATTTTCTGTAAAGGACCATACACTAACTATTTTAGGCTTTTGAGTCTTTTACAAATACTTAACTCTGAAATTATAGTATGAAAGCAACCACAGACAACACATAAATGAGTAAGAGTGACTGAATTCCAGTAAAAATTTGCAAAGACAGGTAAGGGGCCTGATCTGGCCTGCAAGCTATAGTTTGTCAACCCCATTGCAGAAAAAGTGAGTTTCAATAAAAATAACTTTTCTCAATTTCTCTTCGAGGTAAGGAAAACTACAGATTAAAAAAATAATAAAACAAACAAAACTAAGGAAAATACCAAGATTTCTTCTCTCATTACTCAATGAATAAACATAAATTATTTAAATTTAAACTATAAATAAATTTTAAAGTTCAACTTAGTATTTCCTGATACCACTGTGACCTCAGCACAACATTAGTTATGAAGAGAAAACCCAAGAATAAGACTGCTTAGGAGTGCCATTCAGTTGGGTGACCAACTCTTGATTTTAGCTCAGGTCATGATCTCAGGGTCATGGGATCAAGCCCCGTGTTGGGCTCCATGCTCATCAGGAAGTCTGCTTGGGATTCTCTCCCTCACTCTCCCTGACTGTGCGTACCACTCTCTTTCTCTAAAGTAAATAAGAAAAGAAAAGAAAGAAAGAATGAACTGCTCACTGGCACTTGGATACACCTAGGCTGGTTGACATTCCCGTACACTGGTTTTCTATTACTTCATAACAAATTAGTACAAACTCAGTGGCTTAAAATAATATCTATTTATTAGTTCTATTCTGTTCCTCAAAGTTTATCCAGACAAGTAGCAGTGCAGGCAGGGCATGCTGGGTTCTCTACTCAGGGTCTCCCAAGGCTAAAATCAAGGTGCTACTGGCTGCCTTCTCACTTGGAGCTCAGGATCCTTTTCCAACCGCACGTGGTTGTGACAGGACTCAGCTCCTTGCAGTTCTCAGAATGAGGTCCCTGTTTTCTTGTGGGGATTCAGCTGGGGGCTACTCTCATCCCACATTACTTTCCATATAATCCTTTTTGACTGACTTTCTCCACATCTGCCCCTAATCCTATTTTTGAAATTTCCCAGAGCGACAAGAAGAAAAAGAAAGCTCAGTGGAAACCACCACAACCTCTAGGATGAGCAAAACAAATTAACCTGAGCACATGACAACAAGTCAAGAAGAGCTCAACTTTAATTAAAAGAAAAAAAAAACGATAATGTGATTATTATGGTTGACAATAGCACTTCAAAAGTAAGCCTCAGGGGTAAGCACTTTCCACAACTTATTTCTCCTAGGCCTGTGCCCCTGAACATTTAATAGTATCTGAAAGTCATTATCTTTCACACTTCCTCATAATTTGGAATTTCAAAAAATGGAACTTTTGCCAGAAAACATTTCTACATAATCCAATATTAAGGTGGGTTCTGTAGAAATTTTAAACAATGGTAACTTGGGCCTACTACTAAAATCCTCTCTGTTTTGCAAATTCTATAAAATGACTGACTTATTTTGGATCTCTTGAAAAGCAATGAAATGATCTATCTAGTGCAAATATTTAGAAAGCCTACATTATGAAAAGCATGGACTTTTTTCTAAACAAACAACCATTCAACTAGACTACTGTCAAATTTTAAACCTGGAAATCTCAAATGCTTTGAATGCATTTCCATTTCAAACTACCAAAATCAGACTAACTACTAAAGTATGCCAACTCATATATCCACTTTTCTCTTCTAATGAAACTTACATTAGATTAGAAATGTTTAAAGGACTCTAAATAAGTGTTACATAATGATAGTCTCATGTCTTTTGAAATAAAAACTGTCAATTTAGGGGATTTGCCTATGGAATTTTTTTAAAACTTTGTTTTTAAATTAAGACTTTCAATTAAGAGAAGGTTGTAATCTTCATCATTTATCTTTAATTAAAACTAGTAGCACTGTTTGAAATACTTTTTTTTTTTTTAAGATTTTTAATTTATTTGACAGAGAGAGACAGTGAGAGAGGTAGTACAAGCAGGGGGAATAGGAGAGAGAGAAGCAGGCCTCCCACCGAGCAGGGAGCCTGATGTGGGACTCCATCCCAGGACTCTGGGATCATGACCTGAGCCAAAGGCAGACGCTTAACGGCTGAGGCACCTAGGCGCCCTGAAACACTACTTTTCTGATGACTGGAGATTTTCAGTTAAATTTTTAATACCATTTCAAGAATATGTTCAACAGCAGTAATCTGAATAGTTTACTGTTTTCCCCCATTTTCCACAATTATGTCACTAGCTTAGTAATTAAGGAATACATTCTTGAAGGCTTTATTCTAATTCTAACCCTTGTACCTCTTCCTTTTCATTTCCTTTGTGCCTAGCATAGTACCTAGGAATTTTAGACATTGTGTTAATCCCTTCAAGTTACATATCATTTGGAAAAGTGTTATTCCTGGCATAAAATGGCTCACTTTTGATACTAATTCAATTAAGAGAAAATTTTAATTCACTGTCATGTCTGTAAAAAGAAATGCTCTAGGCAATATGGAAAATACAAAAATGAATAAGACATCTTCATACTGATGAAGTAGAAAATGAACTGGCACTTGAGTCAGTGACCTGGTTATAAATTCTAGCTTCAGTATCTACTAGTTTTTAACCATTCTGAGCTTCAATATCTCAAATTATAAAAGAGGAACAATAATATCTACTTCACAAAGTCATCATAAGGATTAAAAGAATACAAAGCATTGTAAAGTATTTAAGAACAGGTATAGTATCTTGGTCTTACTTATCCCTAATGTCCAGCACTGGCTATGCAAACTCTAAGACTTTTTATCCTTACTCACCAAGCAAACTTTAAATTATATGTATACTATATACCAGGCATTGCTCTGGGCTGGGGACAAACAATAAATGAGAGTTACCTTACTCATCAGACACTTACAATGTTGAAGAAGGAACAGAAAAGCAAACATGTCAGTGACATAAAGAGTGACAAGTATTATGGTAAATGTGGGGGCATAGGAGGATTCACAGGGAGCAAGGGCTCAAGTTTATGGGCAAGAAAGGCTGACGGAAAAGTCTTCCCAGAAGAGGTGACTTGAAAATGAGTATATCTTTCAAAGGTGAGACAGAGGTTGGGAAGAAGAGGGAACTCTAAGCAAAGACAACAGCAAGAGCAGAAATATGGAGAAATAAAGCCTGCCAAGTTTGGAGAGCTGTGATGTAATTACTATGGCAGAGCCAAAGGACAAATGATTTAAGGATAAATGATAAAAAGTACTGCCATACCCCAGAAAGTTCCAGGCAGAGGATTTCTAACCACCTGTTAGAATTTAGCCATCTATATATGAGTGATCCTTACTTTTTTTTTTTTTTGGAAGCAATCTGTTATGTACCAGAGGCTCTATTCTCAAGATCTCTTTTGATCCTTACTATAGCCCCAAGATAGGTGGTATTACACTCACTTTATAGAGAAGGCCCAAAAGGTTAAGTAATTTGCTTCCAGGTACAGAGTAATAACAACAGGGGTTCCAACCTGGCCTGTCTGAACCCATGCTGTCCATGCTCTTAAGTCTAATGCTCTGTCAAAGTTTTCAAACTGCTTTTGACTACAATATACACTTCAGGCAAGACATACATGTCTGCAATTTAAACAGTTTCATGAAGCAGTATATATACGTCAATGGTTTTCATTCTCTTCTCTTAAAAAAAAAATCTGATTGTAGTTGTAAGGAAGAACAAGTGGTCAGTAGTGTCAATGCTCCTGATAAGCCATGTAGGATGAGGACGAAGAGTTTGCCTTTGGACTAGGAACCTAGTGTAGTTCCTTGGTAGCCTTGGAGAATAGCACCATTGGGGGAGGAATAAAGCTAGACGGGAGATAGAGGAATGACATTAGAGAGACATTAGAGACAGCAAACTTAGAGATGAATCTCAAGGAATTTTACTTTTTGTGGGGGCTGGGGAGCATGAGACAGAACCTATAGGAAAAGCACAGTCAAGGAAGGTGTGAGATTTGTTTTGTTTTGTTAAATATGGGAAAAGAACTCTCCCTGTCTTTTGCAAGCATAAATAAAAAGCAAATAGTTTGACATCCAAAGCCCTCATCTTAATTCTCTAATCTCATTTCCTACTGTTCTTCCATTAAAAAAAAAAAAAAAACCTAACTCAGCTGCACCAAATTACTGAAGTTTCCCAGAATGCTCTGCTTTGCCCTGCCCTTCCCTGTCATTCCTTTCACCTCACTTCCCTTCCCTTCCCTCAGCTCCCCCCTCCCCTCTCCTCACCTCTCTTCTCTTTTCTTCATATTATTCCTTTTTCCTAGAATATTCTTCCTCTTTCTTGCCACCTGTCAACTCCTACTCAATGTTGAAGATTTTGAGCATCCTTTATCTACAAAACCTTTTTGTCCACCCCCGACATTCTATGTGAATTTTGCCAAAAGCATACACAAATCTACCATCTAGATCCTACCTTTAATATTTTCCTATACTTCCTTTAGCATGTATACTATGGAGTCTTTCCTAACCCACAGAGGGCTTTTCTTTTTTTTTTTTTTTTAATAACGGCACATTGTACCCATTTCTTTATACTAAAACTATTGACATACATGTCTGTCCTTTCCTTGAGATTATAAATTTCATGAAACCCTAACTAGGTTTCTTTATGCATGCCTCCAAGAATATGGATTGACACAGAGAAATTTACTCTAGGAGAGAATGTGAAGTAAATTAATTTTGGCCACGTTATTTACTGAAAACTTCTCTTTATTCTAATCCCTGAATAATAATAGCAGAAAAAAAATTTTTTTTCATAATATACATCTCTCTTATATGTTGAGAGCCTTATGGGCAACTGTTCCATTTGAATATCAACAAAGGGGAAATAAACTTTGTGTGACTTCTGCAGTTGACAGAGAAGAAAACTAAAGGGGTTCCTTCTGCTTTGGGAGGAAAGCAGTTTTCTTTCTACATTAGGTATCATACACTCAAAAAGACCCTCCAAGAGGGTCTTAAGTCTTAACCAAACTTTTAAGAGAATGTTCATTTGAGAGGTTAACCACTTCTGTTCTGACCCATTGTTATATTTAGGAAACCATCTTCTCACAATCATGAAATCAGGCAGAAAAGATAAGATTAACAATACACAACAGACTGCAGAAAACAGAGAGAATAGAAGATAAAATAAATGAAGGTTTCTTTCTATTTTGTTAAAGAAAAAGACTCATACAATTGGGACAGTGGAGAAACAACAAAACATCTTAAAAAATAAAAACAAATAGACAAATCAAAAAAGTCACTGTTGGATATCAATGAATTTAATATGCCAATAAGGGGAAAACAGCACTGGAAATAGGATCCTTTTTAGACTATTGTAAAAAAATATTTTTTTCTTTCCATATGTACTTTGTTTCCCAGATGATTAGCCTCTTAAATAGATCCTTAGAAAAGAAGTTCTTTCTACAAAGTGTCTTCTTCATAACTGCCATTCAGAATATCAACTGCCTACCATGACACAGCAACCAAGAAACATGAGGCTTTTATTGGAGACAGTCAACTTGTGATTTCCTGCTAGACTTTCTCAACTCATAGGATGATGAAATGGCTTAGTGTTGCAATGCATTTATGGGTTTAGGTAAAAACACAGAACATCCAAGAAAGAAGTGGCAAAAGAGAACAGCACCCAGCAGGAAGTTGTTCCTACAAATGAAACTGCAGTTTCTAAGATGAAGAGGAAGTCAAGACAGAAAATTAAGTGTCTTAAGAACTTGAGAAAATATTGAAGAAACTACTTGTGGTCTCAAATATAGCTAAAACATTAAATGGTATAATCATGTGATCATTAATTGTAAATCTGAAGCTTTGCCAATGCAGTTCGGGGCAAAGATTGCCCAAAAAAGTCAAATCATGCCTACATTAACTGTCTTTCCGTTAGGACCTGTAGCTCTCCTCTCTTCCTTACAGAAAACTCTTCTGGAAAAATGCCTGATGTTATCAACTGAAAGGGACAGAGGAAGAATATACACTAATCTGCTTCCACACAATGTAAGAATCTTGGTCATGTTTCTCTTTGTTTTATGATGTCCTGCAATGTCCTCTTCATGTACAAGCCCATCCCACAATAAGCTTCCAGTCTATATAACAAATGGCTAACTTCTCCTAACATTTATTTCCACTTGCTCACAAAATGTACACTAGTCCACAGGAAACACACTACCAGTCAGTTTTTTGGTGTTATACAGAATTGCCAAAGTTATCATTTTTACTGTAAATTTGTAAATTTCACATAATAAGGCCTAAAGAAACCCTGGTAGGAGTTGTTTCTACACCTATCATCTGTACACATTAGAAATTCAATAGCAACTTCATACCCTGCCTACTTATCTCTCTTTAAAAAATATTTTTATCATGACCAGAATTCTTTTCCTGATGCTTCTAAATTAAACACAGAACAGATCTTCTCTATCATTAAACAGGAAACAGTATTACAAACATGCTTTTAGTTAATAGTAAGCTTTATAATGATGCTTCTAAATTATGCACAGATCTTTTCTATCATTAAACAGGAAACAGTATTACAGACGTGTTTTTAGTTAATAGTAGGCTTTATAAAAACTTACTAGTGGTATTAAAAAGAAACTATTAACAATTTTTCATAGAAGACCACGTGACTTTTTTCCTGCGTGTGAAAGTGAGTGTGAAGTACATCCACCATGCTACTTTCCCTCTTTACATGACAACCACACCACAATCACCTCTGTAAGACATTATGAGGCACTGAGGATCTGTTGTTTATTCTAATCACTCAAATCTTATTTTACTATTCAGTATTCTGCCCAACAATCTGCATTCAGGACTGGAACTCTCCCTAGCAAAATCATCTTTTTGATTTTTCAACTCCTTCTGACTCTGTAATAACCGCTGATACCCATCATCTTACAGTTTCTAGTTTGGCTTTTGAATCACTGTGTTCTTATGATCCCCATCATCCTTCCTTCCCTCTTTTTCTTCAGCTGTCCTTTTTTCTCCAACCAGTATTTCATAATTCTTTCCTCACCTTTGTTCATTTAATAAATGCTTACTGAATACCAAATACTCTGCTAGATGATGTTGCATACTGACTGAGACTCATGTTGGTTATAGACAGGGAATAACAGTGTAGTACACTAAGTGATATGAAAGAAGGACTAGGTGCCATAGGGCACAAAGCCAGACCCAGGGTGGGGGTCAAAGAAGAGGTCTGGGTAGTGCAGATGAACCTGTGAATATGTTAGGACACACCTGGCAGAAATTTTTGTCAGCTATTAAACTTCCTTATATTCTTATATTCTCTGTCTTAAATATGTGGGTTTATAGAATGATGTATAGCAGCTGTCTTCAACCGCTGTTCACAAACTTTGTATTAGGTTTCTACTGCCGCGTAAACAAGTTATCACAAACTCAGTGGCTTATAGCTACACTCATTAGCTCATCTTTCTGTAGGCCAGAAGTCTTGCACATTCTGAGTCTTCAGCTCAGGGTATCATCAAGGTGCTGGCTGGGCTTAGTTCTCCTTTGGAGGCTCTGGAGAAAAACCCAATTCCAAGTTCATTCTTCTTGACAGAATTCAGCTCCTGGTGGGTTTATGATTACTTCCTTACCGGCTGTCAGCCAGGGTCCACAATGCACTTCTAGATGCGACCACACTCCTTGCCTTGTGGCCTCTTCCAACTTTAAACTAGCAGTAGTACATAAACCCTTCTCCTGCTTCCAGCTTCTGACTTTCCCTGTCTCTGACCTCTAGATCCAGATTTAAACGGCTCATGGGATCAGGTCAGACCCACTGAAGATCAATCCTATTCTTAAAGTCCACTGTGCCACACAACTAAACTTCATCATGGGAGTAAACTTCATCCTACAGCCTCAGGGATTATGCAAAGTACAATAGAGAGTAGGGATGTTGGGGGCCATTTTAGAATTCTACCTACCACAGTTTATAAAGAAAACACAAAAACTTGGCATCAAAATACTTGGCACCAGGCAAGAATTTTATGGCACTGATTAAAAATAGTGTACTTGGATTCTCTCTATATAAGGATTTTATTTTTCAATCCTGACAGTGAAATAATTAGAAAAAAAAATTGTAGACAACTCTCAAAATCTCTTTCTCCAGCCCTGTTACACTTAATCCACTCATCTTTACAAATGTCTAAGAGACATTTATATTTGAATATCTCAATGTCTCATGTAAAATTGAACAAATAACCTTCTTCAGAGTTACCCCTTCAGCCCTCCAGGATCTCAGCCTTAGCATAATTATTTATCTTTTACTCTATGTTCTCTTTGACATCAAACTGAACTGAAACTAATTTACCAATAAACAACAATTCACTATCCTTTCAGTTCTCAAGAACTTTGTGTTCTTGAGAACAGGATCATTAGAAACACGGGTCTCCTAACCTGACCCCCCTGCCACTTTCTTCTCTCTCTTTCCATGTACACATGGGCCCATCTTAACTAAAACGTCTACCAATAAAGTCCCCAACCCAGGAATCACAGCAGCCCTTCATTTCAGTACTCAAGGCCAATACCCAGCCATTCCCTGGGCCCCACACTCCTACTGGACAGCACATGCCTACCTCTTGGCCACCTCCCTTTCTCATCCTAGCCACAGGCCTCTGTTCAGGGCTCTTTCAGCAAGACACACCTCAGCCTTGAGGGGTCAACTCCACAAAGGCTATTCTTCCATACAATCTGCCTCAAGCTCTCTGCACCCGTGACACCCTGGTTCTCTTTGCCTCACTCTTCACCTACCACTGTTTAATAGGGTCACTTACCATTCTCACTATATCAAGAACTCTGTGTGCGTGTGTGTGTGTGTGTGTGTGTGTGTGTGTAAAGTATATATATAGCTGACTCATGTCTGAACTGTGTGAGTTCACTTGTAAGTGGATTTTTTTTGATACAGTAAGTACTGTAAATATATTCTCTTCCTCATTATTTTAATAATATTTTTTCTCTAGCTTACTTAATTTATAAGAATACAGTATGCCATACCTATAACATACAGAATATGTGTTAACTGACGGCTTATCCGTGAGGCTTTTAGTCAATAGTAGGTTATTAGTAGTTAAACTCTAGCAAGTCAAAAGTTATACTCAGATTTTCAGTTGCATGGGGGTTCAGGGGGATCAGCATCTTTAACCCCTGCACTGTTCAAGGGTCAACTGTATGTTCTGTTTTATATACTTCAGTTTCTTATGCAGCACACACAAGAAGCTAAACAGTTCTTTTCTCCCACAATCCAATCTACATCTCCATTCCTAACTTTTCATCTGTTTTAATAAAACTTCTCTCTCCTTCCTTAGAAGAACAGTCTTTAGAATAAAGGTAAATAAAGTAGGCCATCTGCTCTGGTTTCTCTACAGGAATGGGTTAGTAGTATAAATAACAGTGCAGAGTTGTATACAGTCAATTTATTTAAGGTTTAAATTAAATAATATTTAAGATTCTTAAATGGGAGTAAACAAATTCTAGGAAAACAGATTCTAGGAAAATAAACCACTTCTAGACATTAAGAACACAGAGCACAGGAACCTTCAAAGTCAGAAGAGGAACAGAGCTCCGAAAACATGCATTTCATATGCAGAATGGCATGTGCATAAGAGCAATTCTGTTTCGTAAGAAAAGATGGGAAACAATCTGAAAGTCCATATACAGAGGAATAGCTAAGTGGATGAGGGTATCGCTACATGCTGGAATGCTGCCCCATGGTGGCAAAAAGAGGACTTCCTGAGTCATCATGAAAAGACTTGGGCACACTAAACGTGTACTTCAATTTGCAGAGGTATGGGACAAGCAGGCTGCCATTCGTGTAAAAGGGCTGGGTAATGGATCTTCATATACATCCACTTTGCCTATTGGGAGAAGGAAACTGGATGAATGTGGACAGGAGTTAGGAGTACCATCCTTTCCTATGGCATATGGACCTTATAAACCCGGTACCTAAGCTGGGGCAGAGTCACCTCTGCAAATGTGGGAATAGGGCAAACTCATGTACAGTTTGTAATAAAGCTCAATGGCCCAGAAGAAGCTTATTAAGTCCAGAAATATGCATATATGTATTTATCTGACCCAGATTCTCTAGCAGAAGAAAACAAGCTAATAAATAATATGCCCCAAACATTTGTGGACTCCTTCTTTAGGTACAGGTGCCACGCTGTACACAGCACATATACAAGCCAAAAGAACAAGCCACAGACCTGCTGTGAGGGCAGAGGAGGAAGAATGAGAGGGTTCTGCCTAGGTGGCATCTACACAGAGGAGGATATCTATCACTGTAAAGACTGTCCAAGCCCTGCCACGTGCAACTGCACAGATAGACTTTGAGTACATTATGCTAAGGGAGAGAAAATCAGAGAAAGAAAATACTGTATGATATCACTTACATGTGTAATCTAAAAAAGCCAAACTCATAAAAATGGAGAACAAAATGGGGGCTCCCAGGAGATGGGAGGTGAGGGGGACAAGATGGATGTTGTCTAAGGGTACAAACTTAAAACGAGTAGCAAATAAGTCCTAGAGATTGAAATGTACAGTACAGTGAATATAGACAATATTGTATTATAATCACCAAACTTGCTAAAGAATTAGAAGTCATCCTAACCACTAAGAAGAAAAGAGAATTATGTAATGTGATAGAGGTGTTAACTATTGCTACAGTGGCAATCATATTACATATGCAAATGTACCAAAGTAACAAGAATACCTTAAATTTACACCCTGTTATATGCTGAATATATTTGAATTTTAAAAATTAAAATAAATTAGAAATAAAAAGTATCTATCTGCTACCTGCCCATGTGTATGCAGGGATGTTTGGAAACTCACTTAAGGCTCTGAAGAATTTACAGATCCAAGACAAGCTCTGACCAAGAACTCAGAGGGAAGAAACTTACTTACTAAAGATGAAGCTGCTCTTTAACAAACATTTTTGGATTATGAGGCCTGTTTTTCCAGAAATGACACTGAAAAGACTTCCAGGAAAATACACAGTATTTTAGAAATTCAAATCATAGTCTGTAAGATTTGTTATAACTGAAAGAAATCAAAGGAAGACTGGATATTTTACAAATAAGCATTCTCTTTGTGAACTGAAGAGAAAGTGGGGCCTGCCAACTGGTAATTAAACAACTGAGCAGATCTAACCAACTAGTAGATTGGTCCCTCATCTAAGAATAGGTTCTACACCTTATATGCAAGGAAAACAAAACTTAATTTGAAGCTGTAAGATCAAAAACACTGCTTGGCAGGTGTTAACTAGACTTATTGTGGTAATCATTTTGCAATGTATACAAATATCAAATCCTTATGTTATATACTGAAAGTGATATAATACTATATGTCAATTAGACCTCAATTTAAAAAAGAGAAAAACCAAAGCACTGCTTAGAACAATAGCTAGGGTTGTTCTGATAGCTTTCAGCCCAGATTAGCCCAATGACAGTAATGGCTCTTCAAGTGAACTTCAACTGAGAGCTGCTAAGACTTTCAAGCTCCAGAGTTTGGGTCAAGGAAGTAAGAGGCACCTACAGGAACACTCAGCTCAGAGTATATCACTGGCTTGATAGCCAAGAGGGTAGAAGCCATCCAAGAGTTTGGAAGAGGCGAGGGTCAGTTTTAAGTCTACAGTATTACAGTGATCACTTACTGTTCTAGGCAAAATATGTAATATACTCTCATCATAAACCAAATGTTTTATTTCATAAGTAACTTTAGAACAATACTTTTGTAGGAGCAATGACTGAGCACCGAGAGCTTATTCTCCCTTCTCCATGTGAGCCTTTGAAACAGTAAGCCAAGTGTATTTAGAACACCAATTACTACATTTGAATGAATGCAACAGACTCTATATAGACACATCAGCCACCTTCCTTTATGTACCCAAAATAGCTTGCAGAACTCTGCTGGAAGAGAGTGATTTTACTTTATCCATTAAGAGAGAGATGGAGAGAGAAAGGCAGGGAAGGAGGCTGAGAGAGTATAGAAAATCACCTAGATTTTGACAGCAGGTTACCATATTCTCCTGACTAAATGGGAGCTCTGTGGCCCCCGCAAGAATTGCAGAACAGAGTGTATTTCTACTCTTCTGTCAAGCAAAATCAGAAAATGAGTGTTTTTTTTAAAGTACTGCCTTGGTAACATGAGTAACTACCTACTATGCTTCCAAACATTAGCAAGGAAACTAGACATCCAATAAGTGTCCTTCCTGAGATCACTGCCAGAGGCTAGGGTAACAGACAAGGGAAAAAGAGAAATCAAAAAAGCAAATAGTTTGAAATATTTTTCTACCTAAATAAACAAAAAACCCTGCAATTTTTACGCCTTTTAATTCCTTCAGAGATACTTTATTGCCACATAAATTATCCTACGGGACTCCCCTGGAGCTTAATGAGACACGACCCCCAATAAACTCAATGCTTTGTCAGCTCACTAGATAAGAGAAGAGACATGTGAGCTGACCAGTTGAAGGTGGGACAGGATTTGGTTAAGTACAGATTTGATCTGTAATAGGGTGATCCCATGCTTGCTTCCGCAGCACATATACTAAAATATAATGGGGTGATTCCAGCCAGAAAAAAAGAACATGGGTGGAAAGGGCCTGAATTCTCCCTGAATAATGTTTTATTTCTCAGGCTGAGTAAATTTATGGGTGTTTGTTCTTTTTTCTGTTTACATTTTTTGTGTACCTACTTCATTTCATTAAAAAGAAAATAGGAAATACAATGTACATTCTACGGATAGAAGAAATCTAATATGGCTAATATGTAAACCTGTGGACAAAAAGCAATGGGAGAGAATGTTTAAGACATGGCTAGGCCCACACACCAGTACCAGGTGAGACAAGCTCCAAGTTCCAAGTAGCCTTACAGACCACAGGGCACAGAGGAAGGAAGACCCATTGGTCTAACTCTCACAGTAACACTGTAATAGCATTTAAAATGGGAGCATTTGATCCCACTGCACATCATGATCACTGCTGGTCTTTAAAAATAATACAAGTGGTTCTGCCAGTATCATGCAAGAGAGGGAGGCCAATTAACTTCACAGCTTTTCAGGCATATCACCACATCTGTTTTCTGAGGCAGCAAGGCAGGCCTATACTATGCCAACATCAGAGGAGTATGCACATACATGCACACTTGTCCAGGTATACACCCACACACACACCCACACCCCACATACTGTACCCCTAGCACTCCATTTCCACATCTGTTAGGCTTCAGTACCCATGCTTACACTTCTACACTGGCCACCAATATGTTTTCCTGGGGTTACTCTGGTTACTCCAAGAACTAAACTTCAGATTGTCAAAAAGATGTGAAACACACAGAGCCTGTGGGCTAGACAACTGCACCAAAAGGCAGTCCAGGAGCAAATGCTATGTCCCCGATGACTGAGGGTTGCTGACATTCATCACTATGGGCCTGCTCTCTCACATGATGTTAACCCAATTAAGTAAAATCTGACCTCAGGCTATTATTCCTTTCCTTGACTCCTATCCTGCACTCATGGGCCCTGAGTTCCTGATCTTCCCCTACACCATGCTAGCTCCAAGTCCACTCTCCTACAGACGTGCCTCAGCATGGTTTTCCATCTCACAGCAGCTCCCAAATCACAGAATCAAATGCAGAGCTTATTAAAATAAGAGTGGCTGGGCCTCTCCAGGTCTTGACTGGGAGGCCTGTGGTAAGCCCAAGAAATTATATTTCTAATAAGTTCCTAGGTTTTGCTGCTATTGCTGGTTGGAGAACCACTGCTCTATGTAGTACTAACATCTGAATATTTGGTTTTGATTTTCATTCCTATCCACCTAACGGACTTATCCAGTCCAAGCTTATAACCTCTCCTGGGACAGTGGACTCCCTAACTAAGCACAGGGGTTTACAGTCCCCACTCAGGCTCTTCCTGGGAGCCACTATGTCACAAATCCACAAACCAGGATCAATGGACATTCATCTTGCCTTCCCCTTACTATTGGTCAGATGGTTGGCAGGCATGATGAAAGGCATGGAAAGCATGATTTATTTTTTTTTTCAGATATACATCTTGTGATTTGACAAATTCATACATTATGCTATGTTTACCACAAGTATAGCTACCATCTGTCCCATTACGTTCTATTATAGTATCAATGACTGTTTCTTTATGCTCTGCTTTTTATTCCTGTGACTTACTCATTGCATTACAAGAGGACTGTATCTCTCCCCTTCATCTGTTTTTGTCCAATCCCTACCCTCTCCCCTCTGGCAACCATCAGTTTGTTCTCTGTATTTATAGTTCTGGTTCTGCTTGTTTATTCTACTTAGATTCCATTTACCAATGCAATCATATGGTATTTGTCTTTCTCAGTCTGAATTATTTCACTTAGCATAACACCTTCTAGACCCATCCATGTTGTCTCAAATGGCACAATCTCATCCTTCTTTATAGCTGTGCAATATTCCATAGTACATACATACCACATTTCCTTATCTATTTTCCACAGTGGCTGTACCATGAGCTGAATTTTTAATAAAATGACTTGTTGCCATGACAAATTCATATAGTGCTTTACCATTTATAAAGCACTTTCATCCCCATGTTGCCCCACCTGAACTTGACAACAAGCTCTAATAGTAGATATTACTCTTACCTTTCAGGGATGATCAAACTGAAGTCAGAGAGATTATGAACCTACACAAGGTCACAGCACTCCTACTTTAGATATCTCCTTTTAGGTAACTGTGGTCATTTAATCCATTTATCAGTTGCATTTTTCTTTTTTAGTGTCATCAGTATCACTCATCATTTATTTTCAATACTAAAAAGTGCAAGAGCATTTAAGCAAGGTGTGAAAAAATATGTGAATACTTACCATAAACACTAAATAAATGCTGGCTGAATAAGTCTTATCCTACGATGAGTGCAAACAGCACCAAAGCAATGTTTATAATCTGACAGTCCCAAGAAAAAGGCTGATGGGCGGCACAAAATACTTTAAAGCATAAGATGCAAATCAGCAACCAGTGGACAAGGTTTTGCTTTTAGTTTTTTTCTTAAAGAGTTTTTTCACTTGTGGTTTCCATTTCAACTAGTGACGTACATGTATAAATTAGGAATTTCACATACAAATCTGGATTGATAGCTTCTCTTGAAATTGAGAGATCTGGCAAAGCTGGGAGCACATCCTTGCAAGGCAATAGCTGACTGGAACTTGTCCATCATCATTATGCTCAGCCAGGGAGGCCATTCCAGTCCAGGAGGCCTGTACCACACCCCTGGTTCCACAGGCATTCATTCATAGGCTTCCTGCCCTGGAGCTTGTTCTTACATAGTTAAAATGAATCAATTACAAACAAGGTGAGCAGAACAAATTTCTCAAGGCTCAGAGAATTAAAGTTTGAGAGTGATATGTTTGGCTGCCTAGGGGCTACCAAGAAATAACTAGCCACACAGCAATGAAATGGAGAGCCTGATTCTTATTGCCTATCTTCTGAGAAAGCCAGTCTCTCCATTTCTGTAAAACAGTGATAAACTATCCTACCCTCTTTCACACAGTTTTACATATATGCATATGTAAAGACATACAATACAATATGGAAGCCAATCCTGACCACACTGTTATGGCTTGTTGTTACTGAGGATCCATTCTTTTTTGGAGCAGGAAGGGTACCTCAGAGGGTAAGACTAATGGAACATTCCAAAATGAGAACTACCATTCATGACATAGTTTTGAGGCACACAAAAAAACCACACTACACATAAAAACTATATTTTCTTCAGAAATGGGATGATCTCCACCCTAAAATTATAGGACACTCATAAATGCTATAGGGTATAATGTTGAGTGATCAAAATCTTAAGTTTATCTGCAGTGGCAAGTTAATTTTCTAGGAAAAGGGGGAAAGAATTAAAACAAATTCATACCCCACCTTCAACCCTGCAAAAAAAAACATGAGAGACATAAAATCACTATCCTGTATTCAAGACAAGAAAGACTTGAGACAAAAAATCACTATCCTGTATTCATCAACTCTCTTTTCATTTTTGCCCCTATACGCGTAGCCCAAAAGAAAGGCTGGTTCAAGCTCCTTTACAAAGTGCTCTGGTATACTAAACTGGTACCTGGTAATCCCAAACAGACTTCACCTATAGTGCTTCTCAAAAAAGAGAAGCTGTTGAAGTTTTGAACTAACAGTGTCCAAACATAGCAACAACAGACATGATATAAATTCTTTATCTAATGTGTTATAATGACTAATATATAGCAGAACAATACTAGAATTTATAAAAGTAAAAGGGGTCTGACACCTCTGTGGCTAATTCTCATCACCATTTCTATATGAAATTCCAGTCACACTGGAATTAGTATCTTAAAATGAAACTAAATTACACAAAAATGTTAACTCCACTTACCTCCAGCTACAGAGACTATAGAAAGTTTATTATTAGGAGTTAATAATGCAAAAAAAAATCTATAAGATACATATGTGTATCCTACATTATAGTTTCTAAATGTAAATACCTGTGGGGAGGACAAAACCCATAAAAAAGAAAGGAACACAAAAGCTTCAAAATGTTCTCACTGAAGTAGTATAAGGGTCAGACAATGCTTTTTTTTTTTTTTTTTAAAGATTCTATCTATTTATTTGACAGACAGAGATCACAGGTAGGCAGAGAGGCAGGCAGACGGGTGGGGGGGAAGCAGCCTCCCTGCTGAGCAGAGAGCCCCACGTGGGGCTTGATCCCAGGACCCTGGGATCATGACCTGAGCCGAAGGCAGAGGCTTTAACCCACTGAGCCACCCAGGTGCCCCGTTACTTTGTATTATAATGCTTTCAATCTAAAGCTGTCATTTTTTATATACAGTTATTTGGGAAAAAGTGAGATAATCTCTCAATATTCGTGTTTTTTCTTAATTAAAAAAAAAAGGGTCTCCTGAAAGCCAAATTTACTTGTTAACAGATTTGATAAATAAGGGTGGCAACTCTGCACCAGGTTAAAGAACAAAGATTATTAGAATAATATACATGCAAGCCATATGTATTTTAGTGACTACTCACAAAGCTGCTAAAACCACAAAGAAAGTATATTTATATTTAATGTTCTCTACTATCATTTCCTGACTTTTATGGAGCTTTATGCAGCTTTAAAACTCTACATCCTCAACACATAAGAGAGCTATCTTTTCTTTCTCCTTATTTCCTCCCCATATCCTTCCCCCACTTTTTTCCCCCAGAACTCCAAATTCCAGACTACGAATTTCCTTCTTATAAGTGAAAAACAAATTAAAAGCACATATACATAGAAATGAGTTTGAGGTCCACTGTGCATTCCTTCTTAGAAGTTCACCTCAATAAATCAAAAGAACCAGAAACTGTATGGTGAATAAAATGAATGTTATCTTGATACTAGAGAAAGAATGTAATCCAAAACCACAGTGAAATGGTGTGGTAAAAATAAAAGAAATCTGGCTTATGCAAATATTCTCCTTCTCTCAGCCTTCCTAAATCCCTCCACTTTGGTCATCTGTTCAGATAGATATCTATCAGATATTTGCTCAGGCAGATATTTGTTCAGATAGATGTCAGATATCTATCTGAACAAATGACCAAAGTGGAGGGTAGTTGAAAAAATTACCAGATATACACTGAGTAGAGCAGAGCACTGTCCCCACACAGGCAAGAAAAGCACAGCAAGTTCTGACAGGTAGCGAGGGAGTGGGTGTTAGGACATGGAACCATGGTGGAATGATTTTTCCTCTCTCAGATCCAAATACCAAAGTACGCCCAGGCCCAGAAATTTGGATGGAGGCCTCCAAGTAAAAGATGAATAAGAAGCAAGCTACTATAGATAATTTAACGTGTTCTCTTATAAGTTTGTTTGATAAATTCATACTGTTTCCCTTATTCTTTAATCTCCTACTTATTTAAGAATCAAAACCGAACTCTCAGACCCTTTCTGTGAAACCAGCATTACCATGATCCCTAAACCGGGCAAAGACCCCATCAAAAAGGAGAATTTCAGACCAATATCATTGATGACTATGGATGCCAAGATTCTCAACAAGATCCTAGCTAACAGGATCCAACAGTACATTAAAAATACTATTCACCATGACCACGTGGGATTTATCCCAGGGATGCAAGGATGTTTCAACATTCGCAAATCAATCAATGTGATAGAAGAAATCGATAAGAGAATAGAGAAGAACCTCATGGTCCTCTCAATTGATGCAGAAAAAGCATTTGACAAAATACAGCATCCATTCCTGATTAAAAGGCTTCAAAGTATAGGGATAGAGGGAACATTCCTCAACTTCATAAAATCTATGAAGAACCCAGAATGAATATCATTCTCAATGGGGAAAAACTGACAGCTTCCTCTTTGAGATCAGGAACACAACAAAGATGCCCACTCTCACCACTTGTGTTCAATATAGTACTAGAAGTCCTAGCAAAGAAGTCCTAGCAAATTGGCAAACAAGAAGTCAAACTCTCTCTCTTCGCAGATGACAGATACTTTATAAGGTAAACTCAAAGACTCCACCCTCAAACTACTAGAACTCATACACCAACTCAGTAATGTGGCAGGACACAATATCAATGTACAGAAATCAATTGCTTTTTTATACACTAACAATGAGAATATAGAAAGGGAAATTAGAGAATCGATTCCATTTACTATAGCACCAATAACCATAAGATACCTGGGAATAAACCTAACCAAAGGGGTAAAGGATCTGTACTCAAGGAACTATAGCACACTCTTGAAAGAAAATGAAGAAGACAAAGAAAGATGGAAAAGCATTCCAGGCTCATGGATCAGAAGAATAAACACTGTTAAAATGTCTATACTGCCTAGAGCAATTTATACTTTCAATGCCATCCTGATAAAAATTCCACCGGTATTTTTCAAAGTGCTGGAACAAACAATCCTAAAATTTGTATGGAACCAGAAGAGACCCCAAATTGCTAAGGAAATGTTGAAAAAGAAAAAGAAAACTGGGGGTATCACATTGCCTGATTTCAAGCTTTACTACAAAGCTGTGATCACCAAGACAACATCGTACTGGCACAGAAACAGACTCATAGGCCAGTGGAACAGAGTAGAGAGCCCAGATATGGACCCTCAACTCTATGGTCAAATAATATTCGACAAAGCAGGAAAAAATATACAGTGGAAAAAAGACAGTCTCTTCAATAAATGGGGCTGGGAAAATTGGACAGCTATGTATAGAAGAATGAAACTCAACTGTTCTCTTGCACCATACACAAAGATAAACTCAAAATGGATAAAAGACCTCAACGTGAGGCAGGAATCTATCAAATCCTAGAGGAGAACATAAGCAGTAACCTATTTGACATCGGCCACAGCACCTTCTTTCAAGACATGTCTCCAAAGGCAAAGGAAACAGTCAACAAAACAAGCAACCCACGGAATGGGAGAAGATATTCACAAATGACACTACAAAGGGCTGATATCCAAGATCTATAAAGAACTACTCAAGGGGCGCCTGGGTGGCTCAGTGGGTTAAAGCCGCTGCCTTCGGCTCAGGTCATGATCCCATCGTCCTGGGATCGAGCCCCGCATCGGGCTCTCTGCTCAGCAGGGAGCCTGCTTCCTCCCTTCTCTCTCTGCCTGCCTCTATGCCTACTTGTGATCTGTCTGTCAAATAAATAAATAAAATCTTTAAAAAAAAAAAAAAAAAAAAAAAAAAAAAAAAAGAACTACTCAAACTCAACACTCAAAAAAACAGATAATCACGTCAAAAAATGGGCAGAAGACATGAACAGACACTTCTCCCAAGAAGACACAGAAATGGCTAACAGACACATGAAAAAACGTTCATCATCATTAGCCATCAGGGAGATTCAAATCAAAACCACATTGAGATGCCACCTTACACAATTAACAAGAGAGCAAACAAGAGAGGATGTGGAGAAAGGGGAACACTCTTACACTATTGGTAGGAATGCAAGTTGGTGCAGCCACTTTGGAAAACAGTGTGGAGATCCTTAAGAAATTAAAAATAGAACTACCCTATGACCCTGTAATTGCACTACTGGGTATTTACCCCAAAGATACAGACGTAGTGAAAAGAAGGCCATCCCCAACATTCATAGCAGCAATGACCACAGTCACCAAACTGTGGAAAGAGCCAAGATGCCCTTCAACAGATGAATGAATAAAGAAGATATGGTCCATATATATATATATAATGCCTCCATCAGAAAGGATGAATACCCAACTTTTTTATCAACATAGACGGGACTGGAGGAGATTATGCAGAGTGAAATAAGTCAAGCAGAGAGAGTCAATCATCATATGGTTTCCCTTACTTGTGGAGCATAAGGAATTACACGGAGGACATTGGGAGGAGAGGAGAAGGGGGGGATCGGAGGGGGAGGCAAACCATTAGAGACTGTGGACTCTGAGAAACAAACTGAGGGTTTTGGATGGGAGTGGGGGGTGAGACTGGTGGTAGGTATTAAGGAGGGCAGGTATTGCATAGAGCACTGGGTGTGATGCATAAACAATGAATCTTGGAACACTGAAAAAGTAAAATAAAGTTTAAAAAACAAAAGGAATCAAAACATGTTACATGAGCATTCAACTTAAACAGACTAGTGGAACACAAGAGATTCTTCTTTTATGACCTAATTCAAAGATTCCATTGGTTGTCCTCATCTGTCCCTTACCAGCAGAGTAATGCTGGGCAAGTTTTTAACTTGAGATACAGCCATGTTAATCATGATGCAAAATAAAGACAGTAATATTCATCTCAACAGGTAACTATGGAAAGTGAATGAGAAAATATACGTAAAACAGATTCTGTGGCACCCCTACATATTAGGTAGTCACCCACAAAATAGCAGCTGTCATTACTATACAAGTTTTAAAAGTTCTGCATCTAAAATCTCCTGGGGCTTCATACACATACTGGTCTTACTTTGGGTTTAAGAAGGAACTCCTCCCGATAGCTAAAAGGTACAGGTTTTCTTTTTGATGTAATGAAGATATTCTAGAATCATGCTGGTGTTGGCTGCACATATCTATGAATATAGCAAAAATTACTGAATTGTTCACTTTTTTTCCTGAATTGTTCACTTTAATGTGTGAATTATATGGCATATAAATTATGTCTCAATAAAGATGTTAAAAAAAAGAAGGAACTCCTCCCTGCCACTGCCAATGACAAATGTATGGTTTGTCCAATAATGCTTTTCATTAAAATTTCTTCTGGAAATTTAAGTTATATAAATCAAACCACATATTCAACTCATGGGATGCATTAACTTTGTTAATGAGCCAATCTACTTAAAATTTAATTATCACATAAAACCCTGGTAATAGGTTTTCAAATGACTGAGCCATATGATCACTCATGCTTATTACATTAACAATTTTTCCTAACTACAGCATTTTTCTCCAGTTAATTTTTTCTCATAGTTGAAAATTCTGATTATATCAGGATACATATTTTAAGTATTCTCAATTATGTATTGATGGACACTTAGAAGAAGCTCTTACTAAATGTAAATTATGCTCCCAATGACAGCAACCCTAATCGCTTAACTTTGTCTTGTCACCCTCATTACAGGCATATGACTATGGTTAAAAGTAGAGAAATTTAAGGGAATAAATATAGAATAAAAAATATAATATCACCAATTCCATTTTCATGAGACTTGAATATTAAGTTATATTTAGTTATGTTTTTACCGTAGGTATAAGTATTTAATGCAAGAGTATATTAGTCTTTTGTCACAATTTTTAAAGAAACCACTGCTACTTTATGCCTTGCCTCCACTTTACTCATTCATTCATGATGATCCCAGACCTCAAGAAACTTGCAGTCTAGCTGGGAAGAAAGGTAGGTAAAGCAATGATCACTGGAAGCTATGACAAAGGGCACTGTGGAAGTAGGAAGAGCACTACTGTGATGTAATACCCAATCCTCACTTTCGACTAATAACTACAATGTGCCTCATGAGGATAGAGAGGAAGGAAGGAATATATTCCTTCCAATGTTTACCGTTCGTTCTAAGGTTTTCTAAGAAATTCATGTATATATTTCTAAGAAATTCATTAATGCCGGGGGCACCCAGGCCGCACAATCAGTTAAGTGTCTGAATCTCAGGTTTCAACTCAGGTCACGATCTCAGGGTCCTGGGATTGAGCACTATGTTGGGCTCCACACTCAGTGTGAAGTCTACTTGAGATTCTTTCTTGTGGTTTTTCTCTAAAATAAATAAATAAAATCTTCAAACAAATATTTACTGCTGTTCAGAGGTACTTGAAAGTACAACAAATGAAAAAAAAAAAAAGAAAGAAAGAAAGAAAGTACAACAAATGATTATTTTTGCCAAAGAAGATCTGATGGGGGAAAAAGTTTCTTCCACTCAAGCCTCACTGGAAGCCCAGCCAAGGTAACCCATCCAAAAAAAAAGTGCTAAGAAATGTTTACATTATAGCTTTTTGGTAACATATTTGGTTTTAAATACTTACTATGTATCTGTAGAAGCATATATTTATGCTTTATTTGTTTTATATATTTTTATAATATGAAAGCACGAATGAATAAGAAAGACAATGATCAATCACAAAACAGAAACATTATCAGACATTGGCAAAGAAATCACATATTTTGACACTAGGGCAAGTCTTTAAAACCTTCAACAGGGGCACCTGGGTGGCTCAGTCAGTTGAATATCTGCCTTCAGCTCAGATCATGATCCTGGGGTCCTGGAATCAAGCCCTGCATGAGGTTCCCTGCTCTGTGGAGGGCTGGCTTCTCCCTCACTCTGCCTCTCTCCACCCTCTGCTTGTGCTCTCTTTTTCAAATAATTAAATAAAATCTTACAAAAGAAATCCCTTTAACAGTATCAACACAATCTAATCACCTTGGCTAAATGCTGTAATGAATAGGGAAAAAAGTTATCTTCTGATGGTCTAGTGAGCCAGTTTTAAGGCAAGATATGTTTGTTCCCTTATTTACACATATGTAAATTAAGTATTTTTAGAAGAAATGTGATTAAATATGTAAAATTTTCAGGAAAACCTGCTCTAATCCTTAGCTTCCTATATACTTACTGTATTCTGAATACAACAGTCAGTACACTTCTGTGACTAGAAAACAATGATAGTAAATGAGAAAAATAATGAGAAAGAGCCGTTCCTTCCAAAAAATGAAGGAATAAATAAAATATATCTTGATGATATACATCTACTATCAAACACTGTATTTTTCCTGCTTCTAATTCATCTTGCCTGATTTTTTATTAATTTTTAAAAATTTTTAATAAACATATAATGTATTATTAGCCCCAGGAGTATAAGTCTGTGAATTGCCAGGTTTACACACTTCACAGCACTCACCATAGCACATACCTTCCCCAATGTCCATAACCCCACCACCCTCTCCTGACTCCCCTCCCCGCAACAACTCTCAGTTTGTTTTGTGAGATTAAGAGTCTCTGATGGTTTGTCTCCCTCCCGATCCCATCTTGTTTTATTTATTCTTTTCCTACCCCCCAAGCCCCCCATGTTGCATCTCTACTTCCTCATATCAGGGAGATCATATGATAGTTGTCTTTCTCCAATTGACTTATTTCACTAAGCATAATACTCTCTAGGTTCCATCCATGTCGTCACAAATGGCAAGATTTCATTTCGTTTGATGGCTGCGTAGTATTCCATTGTATATATATATACCACTTCTTCTTTATCCATTCATCTGTTGATGGACATCTAGGTTCTTTCCATAGTTTGGCTATTGTGGACATTGCTGCTATAAACATTCAGGTGCACGTAACCCTTCAGATCACTACGTTTGTATCTTTAGGGTAAATACCCAGTACTGCAATTGCTGGGTCATGAGGTAGCTCTATTTTCAACTTTTTGAGAACCTCCATGCTGTTTTCCAGAGTGGTTGCACCAGCCTGCATTCCCACCAACAGTGTAGGAGGGTTCCCCTTTCTCCACATCCTCGCCAGCATCTGTCATTTCCTAATTTTTAGTTCATATATGTGACTGAGAAAAGCACTTTCTGAGTATGTGTTTTCTTCAATGGTTTAACAGAATACCTAAAATGAAATAGCAGAGTCCTTATAGTACATACTATATAGTTGTCTAGTATGGTTAGGTGAGTTGTGATATTTCACCAGTTCAGGCATGATCAATCAATAAAAAACAAGACGTTGATATCAGTATCAAGCACTGTTTGCATATGAAGTCTTAAAACAAAAAAACATATCCTTGAAAAATAATCTGGTCTTAAAACAATTCTTTAGACCCACCAAACATGCAAAGACAAGAGGAACATTCCTCACTCAGTTCAGAACCTATACAGAAACTTATCTGAATGAACTTGACCCTGGCTGGCTACAAGCCAACAATCTTCGTCACTGAATGACTTAACAGAACGCTGTGTTCCTGACAGACACCAAAAAAAAGGTGTTGAAATCCACGCAAAAAGAATCTCAGCTTACATTTTAAATCAATTTTAAAATATAATGCTAAAGATACTTAAATATGATAAGGAATTTTTAGTGTTTGGTACATATTTTATTATCCTCACTCCATTTGGGTCACTTTCAATGCTTCCCTGAACAATCACTGGAACCCTCCCCCAAGCACAATGAACCTATGCTCTGGCCCTCCTCCTGTACCTCCTCCTCTAATAATGTACCTGGAAAATTCCGAAGCACGCTGAGCTGGCATATTAGGGAGGGACAGCAAGTAAAGCCAGAAACAATGTATTGACTCACTTCCGCAAAAAGCCCTGGAGAAAGATGTGGGCCACAGTTCAGTTCTCTCACGCGATGCAGTTACAACAGCTAAGAGGGAGTAAAGTTATGTCATTCACAAACAGGTTATGTTAACTCATCTGCAAAGGTAAGATGCAAATAAGAAGGCAAGTAAAACACAATTTGGCAGGGAGTCTATATAGTTTCTTTTGGATTAAACTCTAGTCTTTTCCTTTAATTTTTGCCATCTTCTTTTCTCCTACTCTAAAATCTATATACTTTCTTTCCGAAAAAAACTCTAGTCTTTTCCTTTAGTTTTTGCCATCTTCTTTTCTCCTGCTCCAAAATCCAGGTCTCCAAAAATGCCATCCAGTGTAACATTAGGATTGTTTGTTCTCACCATTAGCTGAAAGCAGTCCACACTTACCTCGTACTTTGGGGGAAATCTACATAAGTCCTAGTGTGTTCAGAGTGAGTAAGACTCAAATTACAAAACATTTAGCAGTCCACACTGGCAGAAATAACAAAACAACAATATTTGGGTTTTTTTACCCTTAAAATTCTGGTTTTTAGTCTTACTTCTTTATTAATTTTACAGACCTCAGGCCTGTGTGATTTACAAATATTTGGAGGGAAAATATTTTAAAATCATACAATTATATCCCATTTCTCATTCTTTTTAACATTAATTGATAGACCTTGCAATTACTACTGTTGTAAACTAAAAGATGATTTTCCATTTTCCTCATTCCTTAGAATTCTTCTCTAAGGAAAAGCTTTTCTTTCTCTATTATTTATTTATTCAACTGTGTATCTATATCAGTATGAACTTATGTATCTTTATTTGGGGGGGTATAATCCAATATTATCATTCTTTACTTTATTACTCCAATTGTTCAGCTTTGTCCACATAGAATACTTTCAGATTAAATGTGTCCTTCAGATTTTCCTCTTCCAACATTTTCTGAACACTTCCTTATTTTCTGACAATACAGGATATTCCAGGCACATCTATATTTTCTCTGTTCTGGCCACAGAGTCAGCCATTTTACCAAGGAGCCCTGGTTCCATTCACTGGAGTGTGGTATTAGAAATCAAGATATAGGAAGTAGGTGCGCTTGTTGCTCACTGCTTCTAGGCCCCCTCAGTGTACAGAGATAGGAAAGTAAACACATTTATTTCTACATTTCATTACATATGTGTGTGTGTGTGTGTGTGTGTGTTTTAATACACCTGAGTTCACACTGATACACTGAACTCCAATACAGCACCATAGAGTTCATTTTAGTATTTGCCATTGCTTATTTGTAACTTAATTCTCCCTAGGTCTCAATTTCTACAAGAGAAATATATTTACTTACTTCTTCAACAGTAATACACATGCAAAGTATTTTCAAAATTGCTAAGTCATACAGCTTGGAGAAACAAACTTACTAACGACAATAAAGTGTTTGTATATAGTTTTGGTTTTTTTTTTCTTTAGCCTTACAGAATTTAACCCAAGATTGCTTTCCCAAATTACTTAGGTCAGCTTCCCTCTCCTCAAACCTTTTAGTGAAGTTATATCATCTTACCACAGTCTGTATCCACCCTGAGTTCCCCCTGACAAACCCCTGGTTTATTTAAATGCATATGAGTAAGATTCACTCTTTGGGATGTACAGTTCTGTAGATTTTGACAAATGCGTAGAGTTTGTGCCCACTGCCACAGCACATGAAGGACAATTCCCACACCCTAAAAACTCATGTTGCCCCACTGCAGTCAGTCCCTTAACCCAACCACTGATCTGTTTTCTATCATGACAGAATTGTAACATTCTTGGTTCTGGCTTCTTTCCCTTAGCTAAGTGTATTTAAGATTCATCCACATTGTTGTGTGGATCAATAGTTGGTTTCTTGTTATTACTCAGACTGCTCCATTGTGTGATGCATCCAGTACCTAGAATTAAGACTGTTGGGTCATGCGGTGCCCGGGTGGCTCAGTGGGTTAAGCCTTTGCCTTCGGCTCAGGTCATGATCTCAGGGTCCTGGGATCAAGCCACACATGGGGCTCTCTGCTCAGCAGGGAGTCTGCTCCCCGCCCCCACTCTCTCTCTGCCTGCCTCTCTGACTACTTGTGATCTCTGTCAAATAAATAAATAAAATCTTAAAAAAAAAAAAAAGACTGTTGGGTCATATGGTAAATGCATCCTTAAACAAGTATGTGTGTATGTGTCTGCTTATTTATTTGAAATGTGTGACATATAACATCATTAAATTTAAGATATACATGTTAATTTGATACATTTATATATTGTAATATAACTGTCATTGTAGCAATACTACCTCTATTAAATCACACAATTATAATTTTTTTGTGGTGGGAATTATTAAGATCTAGTTACTTATCAAGCTGATGATTATAATACAATATGGTTTTCCATATTCATTAAACTGTGCATTAGATCTCTAGTACTTATTTGTTAACCAGTTACAAGTTTGTACCTTTACACAGCATCTCTCCTATTCCTCCACACTCTAGATCCTGGTAACTCCCATTTCACTGTTTTTACGAGTTTGGTTTGTTTTAGATTCCACATAAAAGTACTATCATGCAGTATTTTTCTGTTTAACTAATCTCACAATGTCCTCAAGATCAATCCATGTTGTCACAAATGGTAGCATGTCCTTATTTCTTGTGGCTGAATAAAAATCCAATTGCATACATACCACATCTTTATCCATTTATCTGTTCATGGGTCACTTAGGCTGTTTTCCCATCTTGGCTATTGTGAATAATACTGCAGTAAACATTGGAGTGGAAATCTCTCTGATAATTCTGTTTTCATTTCCTTTGAATATATACCTAGATGTGGAAATGATGGCTCACAAGGTAGATTATTTTTTACTTTTTGAGAAACCTCCACACTGTTTTCCACAGCTGATAAAATAATTTACATTCCCATCAACAGTGTACAAGGGTTCTCTTTTGTCCACATCCTCACCAACACTTGTTATCTCTGATCTTTTTGATAATAGCCATACTAACAGGTGTGAGGCAATATCTCATTGTGCTGTACGATTTGCATTTTCCTGATTATTAGCATTCTTAGGCATCTTTCATACATTTGTTGGCCATTTGAATGTCTTCTTTGTTTGGAAAATGTTTAGTTCCTCTGGTCATTTCTTCAATCTTATTGTTTTTGTTGTTGTTATTATTGAGTTGTATGAGTTCTTGTTATGTTTTGGATATTGACCCTTATCTGGTATCTGATTCTATATACATTCTATAGGTTCCCTTTTCATTTTGTTTATTATCTC
Organism: Martes martes; assembly: GCF_963455335.1. Taxonomy (NCBI): domain Eukaryota; kingdom Metazoa; phylum Chordata; class Mammalia; order Carnivora; family Mustelidae; genus Martes; species Martes martes. Next base: position 83,742,873 of record NC_137891.1, read on the forward strand.
CTTTGCTGTGCTAAAGCTTTTAAGTTTTTTTTAAAAATTTTTACTTGTTTTTATTTCGTTTCAGTGTTCCAGAATTCATTGTTAAAGCTTTTAAGTTTGATGTGGTTCCATTTACATAATTTTGTTCTTGTTGTGATACAACTTTTTGCTCCCTGTTATTTGTGATATAGCTTTTGATGATAGATCAAAAAAGTCATTACTAGCCAATGTTGAGGAGCTTCTTCCCTGTATTTTCTTCAAGAAATTTTATGGCATCAGGTCTTATATGTGAATTTTTTATCCATTTCAGGTTAATTTTTTAGAGAGATCCAATTTCCTTTTTCTGAACGTGATTATCAAGTTTTCCCAAATTTGTAAAGGAAATTATCCTTTCTCCATTACGTGATCTTGGCTCCCTTATGGAATATTAGTTGACTATACATTCCAGAGTTTAATTATGGTCTCTCCATTCTGTTCCATTGGTATGTGTCTATTTCTGTGCTAATACTATAGTTTCAATTATAATAGGTTTGTAGTATAGTCAGAAATCAGTAAGTGTGATGCTTCTGGTTTGTTCTTCTCTCTTAGGATTGCTTTGACTATTCAGGGTTTTTTGTCCACACAAATTTTAGTTTTTTTGTTTTGTTTTGTTTTCTGTGAAGAATGCCACTGGAATTTTGATAGAAATTTTGTTGCATCTACAGGTGGTCTTGGGTAGTATGGACATTTTCACAATATTAATTCTTCCAATCTATGAACATGAGACATCTTTCTGTTTTTGTTTTTAAATTTCTTTCAACAGTTTTCATTGCATGTATCTTTCGTTTCCTTGGTACAATTATTTACAAGTATTTTACGGCTTTTGGTTCTATTGTGAATGGGGGTAGTTTTCGTTATTCCTTTTGCAGATACTTCATTATTAGTGCCTAGAAATGAAACAGACTTCTGTATGTATCTTTCATTTCCTTGGTACAATTATTTACATATATTTTACGGGTTTTGGTTCTATTGTGAATGGGGTAGTTTTCGTTATTCCTTTTGCAGGTACTTCATTATTAGTGCATAGAAATGAAACAGACTTCTGATTTTATATTCTGCAAGATCACTAAATTCATTGACTTGCTCCAACATGTTTTTGGTTGAGTCTTTCGGATTTTCTATATACAAAACTCATGTCATCTGAAAATAATGACAAATTTACTTCTTCCTTTACAAATGTGGATACGTTTTATTTCTTTGAATTGCCTAATTGCTCTAGCTAGGGCTTCCGATACTGCACTGAGTAACAGTGGTAAAGAGCTGTCTTCTTCCGGGGCACCTGGGTCATTCAGTCAGTTGGGTATCCAACTCTTGGTTTCAGCTCAGGTCATGATCTCAGGGTCATGAGATCAAGCCCCATGTCAGGCTCTCCACTCAGTGGGGAATCTGCTTAAGATTCTCTCCCTCTCCATTTTCCCTCCCCATTTTTTTTTCTCTCTCCAGCATTAATACATAAAATCTTTCAAAAAAATAAAGAGTTGTCTTCATCCTAATGTTAGAGCTTTTCACTGTTCAGTATACTGTTACCTGTGAGCTTATGACCTCTATTATGCTGAGGTATCTTTCCTTTATACATACTGTGTTGAGAGTTTTTATTATAAACGGATGTTGTATTTTGTGAAATGCTTTTTCTGCATCTACTGAGAGAATAATCTGATTTTTATCTTTCATTTCATTAATGATTTATTGATTTGCATGTTGATCCATCCTTCCATCCGAAGGATAAATCTTTTTAATATGTTTTTTTAATTTGGCTTGCTTTATTTTGTTGAGGATTTTTCTATCTATGTTCATCAGCAACATTGGTCTATAACTTGTTTATATTGTCTGTATCAAGGTAATGCTGGCCTCACAGAGTAAGTCTAGAATTATCTCCTCTCTTCAATTTTTTGGAAGAGTTTTGACATGAATTCTTTTAAATGTATAACAGAATTTGCCAGTGAAGCTATCCAGCTCTAAGGTTTTTGATAATGGATGTAATTTCTTTGTTATTGGTCTGTTCAGATCTTCTATTTCTTCCTCATTTAGTCTTGGGAGGTTTGTTGGAATTTATCAATTTCTTTATGTTATCTAATTTCTGTCATACAGTCATTTTTAGTAGTCTCTCAGGATCTTATGTTGCTCTCATTGCAACACCTGGGAGTACATATAAGAACCACATAGCTGGGAGAGGTGTGGGTTTAGCACTTAGGGTCCTGGGGGTGCCTATTTGCCTGGTGGGGAGACCCTCAAGTAGAATGCTTCATAAAAGCTTGTTTCCTCTTATAACTCATCAGTCAGGCTGCTATATGCTTCTGTAATTGTATTGTTCCCCTTTTCACTTCTAATTTTATTTACAAGCATACCTTATGTTATTGCACTCCACTTTACTGTACTTCACAAATACTGCATTTTCTTACAAATTGGAGGTCTCTGGCAACCCTGCATCAAGACTGGCTCCATCAGGGCGCCTGGTTGGCTCAGTCAGTTGAATGTCTGCCTTTGGCTCAGGTCATGATCCCAGGGTCCTAGACTGAGTCCTGCATCAAGCTCCCTGCTCAGTGGGGAGCCTGCTTCTCCCTCTCCCTCTGACTGCCACTCTGCCTACTTGTACTGTCTATCTCTCTGTCAAATAAATAAATAAAATTTTTGTGGGGAAAAAAATTGGCACCACTTTTCCAACAGCATTTGTTCACATTATGTTTGTGTCGCACTCAAACTTTTTCATTATTATATATGTTATGGTGATTTGTGATCACTGATTAGAACCCACTGAAAGCTCAGATAATGGTGAACATCTTTTAGCCATAAAGCATTTTTTGAAATTTTTAAAAAGATTTTATTTATTTATTTGTTCAGAGAGAGAGAGAGCACAAGCAGGCAGAGGCAGAGAGAGAAGCAGGCTCCCTGCTGAGCAAAGAGCCCGATGTGGGACTCCAGGATCCAGGACTCCCAGGACTCCAGGATCATGACCCAAGCTGAAGGCAGCCGCCCAACTGACTGAGCCACCCAGGTGTCCCACAATAAAGCATTTTTAAATGACTGTATGTACAATTATTTTAGACATCATGCTATTGCACACTTAATACACTACAGTATACTATAAACATAACGTTTATACATCTTGGGAAACCAAAAAATTCATTTGACTCACTTTATGGTGGTATTTGTTTTATTGCAGTGGTCTAGAACCAAAGTTGTAAAAACTCTGAGGTATGTATGTATTTCAGTCATCTCCTTTTCTGAGTTACTCTAACTTAAGCTTTGTCAAATTCTTTTCACAGAACCAGCTCTTAGTTTCATTTGATCCTTTCTCTTATTTTTCTGGCCTCTATTTCATTTATTCCTGCTATGCTGTTTATTATTTCCTTCCTTCTGCTAACTTTGGCTAAACTTGTTCTTTTTCTAGTTTTTTCAGGTATGATGCTAGGTTGGATATTTAAGATCCTTCTAATTTTTAATAGATGCATGTTGATATAAACTTTCCTCTCAGAACTGCTTCTGTGGCATCCTACAGGTATTGGTGGTTGTGTTTCCATTTTCATTTATTTTGAGATAATTTTTTTATTTCTTCTTTGACTCATTGGTTGTTTAGAAGTGTGTTTAGTTTCCACACATATATAGATTTTCCAAGTTTCCTCCTGTTGTCAGTTTCTAGTTTCTTACCATTGTGGGCAGAAAATATAGTTTGTATGATTTGTCTTCTTAAATTTCCAAAGACTTGTTTTATGTCCTATCATTATGATCTTAGAGAATGTTCCATGTGTACTTGTGAGAATGAGAATTTTATTGCTTTTGGGGGCACCTGGATGGCTCAGTGGGTTAAGGCCTCTGCCTTCCGCTCGGGTCGTGATCCCGGGGTCTTGGGATCGAGCCCCGCATCGGGCTCTCTGCTCAGCGGGGAGCCTGCTTCCTCCTCTCTCTCTGCCTGCCTCTCTGCCTACTTGTGATCTGTCTGTCAAATAAATAAATAATTTAAAAAAAAAGAATTTTATTGCTTTTGGAGGAATTGTTCTATTATGTCTGTTAAGTCCATTTGGTCTGAAATAAGTTTCAATTTCAATGTTTTCTTACTGATTTTCAGTTTGGATGATGTATTCATTGTTAAAAGTGGGGTATTGAAGCCCCGTTCTATTATTGTATTGCTATGCATTTCAACCTTCCAACCTGTTAGTATTCGCTTAATAATATTTAGGTGCTCTGATGTTGGGAACGGTATATAATTGTTATACTTCAATGTACTGAACCCTTTATCATGACAAAATGTCCTTCTTTGTCTCATTTTCATTTTTGGCTTTAAGTATATTTTGTCTGATAGAAATCTGCTACTCCACTTTCTGTTCATTTCCACTTCCATAGAATATCTTCTTCTATCCTTCACTTTGAGGTTATGTGTATCTTCAGAGCTAAAAAAGAGCCTCTTACAGGCAGCAAATACCTGGGACTTATTTTTTTTTAACCCATCCAGCCACATTGTTCCATTTGGTGAATTTGATCCATTTACTTGTTGAATGATTACTTACATGCAAAGACTTACTACTGCCATCTAAGTGTTTCCTTTCTGGTTGCCTTTAATCTCCATTGTTTTTTTTTCCCTATGGTTCTGTATAACTTCTCAAATTGGTGGTATTCCATGGTGGTATACTCTGTCCACCGCCTTTTTTAATGTTTTGTGAATCTGCTCTAGATTTTTGCTTTGTGGTTACCATGAGGTTTACAAAGAACATCTAAAAAACAGAAGTCCAATTTATGCTAAAAGCAACTTATCTTCACTTGGCCATAAAATCTTCACCCTTTTACTCTCCCCTTTCACATTTTTGATGTCACAATTTATCTCTTTTTCTACTGTGCATTTGTTAACAAGTTACAGTTATCCACAGTTATTTTTAAGACTCTTTACCTTTAATCTTATACTACAGTTAAATTGTTAATATACTAACCTATTACAGTATTGGATTTTCTAATCTGACTATATTTTTAATCTTTACTAGTATGTTGTATATTTTCCTGTGTTTTCATGTTGTTGAGTAGTATTTTTTTATTCCATTTGATGAGCTCCTTTTAGCCTTTAGGTAAGGCAGTCTAATGGTGATGAACTCCCTCAGCTTTTGTTCATCTGAGATAACTTTATTGGATGGAGTATTGCTGGCTGTGAATTTTTATCTTTCAGCACTTTGAATGTCAGTCCACTCTCTCTTGGCCTAAAGGGTTTCTGCTGACATGTCCACTGATAACCTAAAGGGATTCCTTTGTAGATTACACACTTTTTCCCCTTCTCCTACGTTTAGTATGCTTTCTCTTTGATTTTTAGTAGTTTCATTATGATATGTCTGAAGAAGGTCTTTTGGCATCAAGGTAACAGGGTAGTAATCTATTAGCTTCTTGAACTTAGATATTCAAGTCTTCCCCCAGGCATGCAAAGTTTTCAGCTATTATTTCTTTAATTAAATGTCTGCCCCCTTCTTCTCCTCTCTTTCTGGAATCCTAATTATTTTGATGTTTGCTCTTTTCATTAAGTTCCATAAAAATCACTTAAGTATTTTTCATTCATTTTTTTCTTTCCTCTTTGTTCTCTTCTACCTGGTTCCTACCAAATTCCTACTTAACTCACTTATTTGCTATTTTCATTAAGTTCCATAAAAATCACATAAGTATTTTTCATTCATTTTTTTCTTTCCTCTTTGTTCTCTTCTACCTGGTTCCTACCAAATTCCTACTTAACTCACTTATTTGCTTTTCCATTTGTTCTACGCTACTACAGATACTTGCTATTGTATTTTCACCTCATTCACTGAGTTATTAATTCCAGGATTGCTACTGGTTCTTCTTTATGGTTTCTATCTCCTTCGAAACAAGTTCATTTTTTTCATGTATCTTTTTCCTAATGTCATTGAACTGCCTTCCTGAGTTTTCTTGTAGCATGTTGGATTTCATTAGCACAGCTATTTTTAATTCTAAGCTAGATCACAGTATGTTGTGTGTTTGGGCTCAGTTGTTAGAAAATGATTTATAACTTCTGGTGATGGCATATTTCCTTTTTTGGTTGTTTTTTGTTTGTTTCTAGTTCTTTATATTTTTGTGTTGCTGCTTTCACACTCAAATTTTTTCGTTGGTTACTATTGTGGTAAACGAACAGTTGTGATTGTGTTGTGATTGTGGTACTGTTCCTTGGTGTTGTTGCTTCCCTGGGGTTTCCTAGGTTTATCATGGCTAGACCTGTTCCACTCTTCTAGCTCCCTCTTGTGGCAGAATTCTTAACCACTGTGTTTCCTCTTAAAACTCATCAGGCTGACTGCAGGAAATCTATTTTTCAGAAGACGGATATATATATATAATTTGTGGATGCTCCCTACCCACTGACCCTGGATGATTTTTCTGATACCTGCTCTCATTGCAACACTTGGGAGTTCATATAAGGAGTTAGCTACATAGTTGGGGGGAGGTTTGGGTTTAGCACTTGGGGCCCTGGGGGGTGCCTGTGTGAATGGTGGGGAGACCCTCAAGTGGAATACTTCATAAAAGCTTGTGGGCAGAATTCCCACTGAAGAACTGAAGCAGAAAATAAGAACTGCATTCCTTTAATGCTCTTTGATATTCTTACCTGCCTCCTTCCCTTTCTCCTCTCTTCCCCAGGGTGCCTCTATAGAGAAATGGGTTTATCTGGTTGCAACATACACAACTAGGCAAGCTGGGTATTCACTTACCATTTTGTACGTCCTCTACAGAAGTCTCCACTGACAGCTTACTTCATACAGTGTCACCTTGAGGAGAAAGAAGACTGGCAGAGTACATCCCTCTCCTCTATATGCAGACCTGTCTCTATACTGCTCTCAAGCTGTGCTGGAATGTCCTCTTAAGCAAAAAAAAAAAAAAAAAAAAAAAAAAAAAAGCCTACAAATTCTTTCCTGCCTCTGGGTACCTGCTCAGGTACATGCTCTCCAGGGTTTTTTCCCTGACCAGGCAAGTCAAAGTGGATCAGGTTCACTGACTCCCTTGAATCCACAGCCCTTACCAAGATCTTGTTTATTTTCAGATGCACAGGCAGGCCAGAAACCACCCAGGTCCCTGGGCATGGATGCTAAAGGCACTTTCGTTTGTGAATGGATGTCTAATTATTTGTTAAAAGACAAGAAAAAGGAGGAATGGCTCATATGGCCATGGTGCTGATATCATTCATCATATCCTTAACTTTATAAGAAACTGCCACACTGTTTTCCAAAGTAGATGTATTATTTTGTATTCCCAGAAGAAATGTGTGAGCACTCCAGTTACTCCTCATTCTCATTAGCACTAGTTGTTGTCAAGTTGTTTGTTTTTTGTTGGGTTTTCAGTCATTCTAACAGGTGTGTTGTAACAGGTGTTATTTTACACATGGGAGACCACACATATGAATCTTAATTCCTACCTTCTCTTAGAGAATCAGAAGTTTAGATATTAGTTCAGTTGCTCTTGTAAGGAAACAGCTGGTTAGAACTACTGCTAACTTTACATAAATATATTTTCTCCATTATATCACAGCCCCTTCCACTCCCAATTATTTATGTCAGTCTGCTTCAGACATTCACATTATCTACCTGATCTGCGTAACTACCTGAGTTTGAGACCCACATATAATTCTTGGTGGGGGCCTAGTGTGCTACGCCCAGCCAAACCCCAAAAACTTAAACCCACATCCTCAGATTCTTTCACAATCTTTCCCCAAACAACCTTTAATATTTTATCTTGAAACATCTTCTCCACCCTAAATTCTTATATTCCAGTTAGCAAAGATATTTAAATATGCCTCTGATATAACTCACTACCACATTTCCTACGTTATGAAATACTGAGTCTTCAAAACCCAACTGTTTCCTCTCTGAACTCATCTAGTTTCTTCATATTGCTTTTAATTCCTGTAACCTTAAAATAAGAACCAACTTATAAGAAAGTTTTTTCTCAAGTGTTATACTACTGATTTCAAATTTAAACATTCACTTAAACTACCAATCCTCAACCACAGTATGATGTAGTATGTAGTCAACAGCAGGGAAGAAATGTAAGATATGGCCATTAATAATACGGTTCAAAGGTTTACATTTGCTCCCTTAAGAAATTATAGAGTGGAATCACAGCACACATTATCCCTCACATTCCAATAGGCTTTCTTTCCTTGTTTTTTTTTTTTTTTTTTTTCCCAAAGATTTTATTTAGGGGCACCTGGGTGGCTCAGTCAATTAAGCATCTGCCTTCAGCTCAGGTCATGATTCCGGGGTCTTGGGATTGAGCCCCGCATCTGGCTCCCTGCTGAGTGGGGAGCCTGCTTCTCCCTCTCCCTCTGCCTGCTGGTGCCCTCTCTCTCCCTCTGTCAAACAAATAAATTTAAAAAAAAAAAGATTTTATTTATATGACAGAAAGAGAGCATGAGCACAAGCACAGGGAGTGGCAGTCAGAGGGAGAGGGAGAAGCAGGATCCCCACTGAGCAAGGAGCCTGATGCAGGCCTTGATCCCAGGACCCTGGGATCAAGACCCAAGCCGAAGGCAGACACTTAACCTACCGAGCCACCCAGACAACCCAGACACCCCTCTGATAGGCTTTCCTGACTAACACAGTCAGGCATAAATTATTAGCTAGCACCAGGAATGTACATAGCTTTGAAAGTATGACATAAATTATATTAAATGTCATCCTTCATATGTATCAAATTCAAAAAGAAGTTTAGAACCTCCAATCTTAGTCATCATACTGTGAACCATTCCTACAAGTAATCCATTTCCACTCAGAGTTTCTTCTTGGGACTCTGTAAATTCTCCTTGTTATAATTTATTTAATCTCTCTTTTACATATTTCATTCTTTAAGATGCAGATGATAGTAATAGCAAAGTTCCTGAACTGTTATGAAAAAATAAACCATATACACAAATGACCTAGCAGAGTGCTGCTAAAAACAGGCTAAGTATATAATAAATGTAGAGAAGCATTTTCATCTTCCCTCCACTTCATCAATTCATTGATTCAGTCAACATTTGGTGAGTATCTAGCTGCATGCCAACCTCTGTGCTAGGTACTGAATGACAAATCAAAGGTCAGAATAATGGAGAAACAAAGGTCAGACTAATGAAGGAAAGGGATTTATGGTCTCTTCCTGAATACAAGAAAAATCTAACTCAGACACCTGGAGCCAAAAATACTGGAGATAATATCACTTTTATTTTCCTATTTACTTCTTAGTATTAAAACCCTAATCAAATTTTTATATTGGAAAAACTTTTTTTTGGGAAACCTACATAGCAAAAGTACTGTATCATCAAATTTATATAAAGCAATTTTAAAAAGTAAAGAAAACAAAGATCAAACTTAACAAAAAACAAAACAAGGTTACAACCTTTAAAACATTTCCTAGGAGAACTATTAACATGGAAAACAAAGCAGCTACTTAATTAGACATATCAAATTACTGGCACAATAATGTTAGTATAGATAGATAACGATCCCACAGTGCATATGTCTTAACAATTTCCAATCCAATGGACCCCTAGATGAAACCAATAAATATATTCTTTACAACTTACCTATGCATTCTGAAAAGTCTGTTCATAACTATGACCCCTGATTTTATACCACTGTTTTTTATGAACATGCAGGATTCAAGCCCATAAGTACCATGTTAGGTACAGTATCATCTCATGATAGAAATGAAAGGCAGGCAAGAGACACATCTGCCCTAAAGGTATGTTAATACTGCAAAATCAGTGGGCATAAGAAAGGCAATAAGAAGAAGAATTTACAATATATACGCCAAAAAAAAGTCTTTAAAAAAAATAAAATAAGGATTTATTTCAAAGGACAATAGAGGATAAATCAGAAACCTTAGTAACTGTGCTCCCCTTATGACTAGATAACATATGGTAGAAACTCTGGAGAGGAAAGCAGTGAGGCCAAAGAAAAAGCCATAAGTTGGCTTTCTATCTGTTTCTATTAATGGACCTCTTCTCTGTCCAGATAATTCCTCCATTTATCAATCACAGGTCCTTTTTACTTCCCTAATATTCAGTTCATTCTACATGAAAATAATCATACAGAGAATTTAGATAAGATGGCAAACAGGGGGGCACCTGGGTGGCTCAGTGGGTTAAAGCCTCTGCCTTCGGCTCAGTTTATGATCTCAGGGTCCTGAGATCGAGCCCCAAATCGGGCTCTCTGCTCAGCAGGGAGCCTGCTTCCCTTCCTTTCTCTCTGCCTGCCTCTCTGCCTACTTGTGATCTCTGTCTGTCCAATAAATAAAATCTTTAAAAAAAAAAAATGGTAAACAGGGAGGCTGAGCTTACCCATCCCATAAATATACTGAGATAACAACTACATATAATCAACTAACTCTGAAAATGATCTAAAAAATGGCAGAACAGACCTCTCCTACAGTTGATCATACAGAAGAAGCCATAATGAAAAGGGTAGAAGGGGCAGAGACAAGGATGGGAACCAAACCCTCTGGGGGAGACTATCACAAATGGGAGGGCCATGACAAGCACAGAGAAGCAAGATGATCAAACCCCCCATACCAGGTACTCCAGGCATTAGAGACCTGCACTAGAAAGACAAGTCCTCATAATATCTGGCTTTGAAAACCACTGGGGCTTAACTTTGGGAGCTTTTAAAATCAGTGGGACTTAACTTCAAGTACTTTAAAAATCATCAGGCTTAACTATAAGAAAGTCAAAAGGTGATCAGAGATTGAGTTCCCCAATCTTAATAAGCTAGCATAATTAGTAACTTGGCCCAAGACCCAGCACAGAAATAGCCGTTTGAAAATAACCAGGGGTATATGTGTAAGAGAGTTGTTATTAATTTCAGAACATGAGTTGGAGAGGCAGGGTTTTTCAGTGATAGAAAGGAAAGGCAGGCAAAGGAGTGATGGTGGGTGCCATTTCTCTTACCCTCCCCCAGCCTACATAGCTGGACACTTGCAGGAGCCAACATGTACACTCTCCATCTACCCTGCAGATCCCATCCAACATGCTGAATACAGCAGGCTTACTCCAAAGTGGCTTCTACCCACCATATATACCTCATAAGCAGTTAAGACCAGTGCAACTCCAAAGTGACTCTTGCCCTGGGGAGAAGGAAAATAACCCCACACACCAACATGTCTGCAGTTCCACCAGCCAAGCATCTTAGCTAGCTGCACAGGGAGTCAGTCCTGCTGTTTGGTACACCCATAACTGTGGCAGAGAGGCTGTATACAGACACCTAATCTGACTGCTGGTCCTGCCCAGCATTAAGACAGTAGTAGCCACAGCAGACAGGCTTCTCAACAGCACAGGAATCAAACCCTGCAGTACATCTACAGCAAGAAAAGTTGGTCACTGCAGCTGCCTGGGCTGAAGGCAAACGCAACTCAGCCAGAACAGTAGGGTATAAACAGACCACACAGGTAACACTTCTGAAGTGCCTAGTTCTGGTGATCAGAGCAGATTGCACTACAGAGTACCAGAGGACTTCTACACAAGGCCACTATGTTCCAGACCAGGATATGTAGCTGACCTCAATAATAACTGAAATAAACACAGAGAGTTAGACAAAATGAAAACACAGAGGACTATGTCCCAAATGAAAGAATAAGACAAAATCACAACAAAAAGAGCTAAATGAAATGGAAATAAGCAATATGCCTGATAAAGAATTTAAAGTAATGGTCGTAAAGATACTCACGGGAACTGAGAAAAGAGTGGATGAAGTCAGTGAGAATGTCAACTGAGATCAAGAATATAAAAAAGAACTAGTCAGAGATGAAGAATTTAAAAACTAAAACAAAAAAAATACACTAGGGAGAATCAACAGCAGATTAGAAGAGTTGTAGAAGACCAGATCAGCAATCTGGAAGAAAAGATGATGGAAAGCAACGAAACTAAAGAGCAAAAATAAAAAATAACAGAAACAAGAAAAAGTTAAGAAAACTCAAGAGACATCATCAAACATCCCATTTGCACTACAGGGATCCAAGGAGAAGAGAGAAAAGAAGGCAGAACGTGTTTCTGAAGAAATAATAGCTGAAAACTGCCCTGATCTGGGGGTGGAGGGAGATATCCAGGGTCAAGAAGCATAGAAAGCCACTAACAAGATTAACCCAAGGAGGTGCACACTAAGTCACATACTAATTAAAATGACAATAAGTAATGATAAAGAATTTTAAAAGCAGCAAGAAAAAAGACAACAGTTACATAAATGCAAAACCCCATAAGGCTATGAAATGATTTTCAACAGAAACTTTGCAGGCCACAAGAGAGTGGCATGATATATTCAAAGTGCTGAAAGGAAAAACCCTGCATCCAAGAATACTTTCCTTAACACCAACTTTAACATTTAGAATAGGAGAGAGAGAATCTCCTAAACAAACCAAAGTTATAGAAGTTCATCACAACTAAACCAGTCTTACAGGAAATGCTAAAGGAAATTCTGAGTGTAATGAAAAGACCCTCATTAGGGATGTCTGGGTGGATCAGTTGGTTAAGTGTCTGCCTTCAGCTCAGGTCATGATCCCAGGGTCCTGAGATCAAATCCTGCATCAGGCTCCTTGTTCGTCGGGAGCCTCCATCTCTCTCTGTCGCTTCCCCTGCTTGTGCTCTCTCTCTCTCTCTCTCTCTGACAAATAATAAATAAAATCTTTTTTTAAAGGCCCTCATTAGAAGAAAGTTATAAAAGACAGAAATTTCACAGATAAAGGCAAACATAGTTAAAAGTAGTAGGTTAGTCACTTATAAAGCCAGTATGGAGGGCAAAACAGAAAAGTTGTCAAATAAATTATATTTACAAAAATTAAATACTTAGAACAAAAAGATGTAAAATATAATAATACATATATAAAATGTGAAGGAGGAAGTAAAACTTTAGTGCTTTTAGAATAAGTGGCCAACATCTTAATATACACGTTATACATGAACCCAATGGTAAGCATAAATAAAAACCTATGATAAGCAAAAGAGAAAGACAAAGGAAGCTAAGCATAACACTAAAGAAAGCCATCAAACCTCAAAATAAAGAAACAAAGAACTACAAAACAACCCCAAAACAATCAGCAAAATGGTAGTAAGTGCATACCTATGAATAATTACTTTGAGTGTAAATAGACAAGATGTTCCAATCTAAAAACACAGGGTGACTGAATGGATACAAATATAAGATCCCTGTATGTACTGACTTCAAGAGACTCACTTCAGACCTAAAGACACATACAGACTAAAAACAAAGGAATGGAAAAACATACACCATGCAAATGGAAACAGGAAAAAAAAAATAGAAAGAAAGAGGCTGGCAGAAATACTGATATCAGACAAAACAGACTTTAAGACAAAGACCATAACAAGAGACAAAGAAGGACACCACATTAATGACAAAGGGATCAATCCAACAAGAGGATATAACAATTGTAAAAACCTATGCACCCAATGTAGGAACACCTAAATACATAAAGGAAAGATTAACAGAGGGAGATATTTATAGTAACATAATAACAGTAGGGGATTTTAACACTCCACTTACATCAATAAATACATCATCCAAACAGAAAATTTACTGATTTGGCTTTGAACATCAGACTAGATAGACCTAATAGGTACATACAGAACACTCCACCCAGCAGAAAATACATTCTTTTCCTTTTTTTTTTTTTAATCTTATTTATTTATTTGACAGAGAGACAGAGATCACAAGTAGGCAGAGAGGCAGGCAGAGAGAGGGGGAAGCAGGCTTCCTGCTGAGCAGAGAGCCTGATGTGGGGCTCAATCCCAGGACCCTGAGATCATGACCTGAGCCAAAGGCAGAGGCTTAACCCACTGAGCAACCCTGCCCCAGAAAATACATTCTTTTCAAGTGTACAATGGAATATTCTCTAGAATAGATCAGATGTTAGGTCACAAAACAAGTTAATAAATTCAAGGAGATCAAAATTACATCAAATATCTTTTCTGACTGCAATGGTATAAAATGGTATAAAACCAGATTACAAGAAAATCTGGAAACAACACATGTATACATAGAGGTTAAACAATCTGCACTAAACAATTTACAGGTCAGCTAAGAAATTAGAAGAAATTTTTTAAAAAGATAAATAGAGAAAAATGAAAATAAAAATGAAAATGTAATGGTCCAAATCTTTAGAACATAAAAGCACTTCTAACAGGGAGGTTTATGGTGATATAGGCCTACCTCAAGAAATAAGAAAAATCAAAATAACCTAACCTTCCACCTAAAGGAGATAGAAAAAGAAAACAAGACCAAAATCTAGAAGGAAAGAAATAATAAAAATTAGAACAGAAATAAATGAAATAGAGACTAAAAAGAACAATGAAAAAGCAAGAGCTGTTTCAATGGAAAGAAAAACAAAATTAATAAACCTTTGGTCAGATTCATCAAATAAATAAAATCAGAAATAAAGGAGCAGAAATAACAACCAATACTACAGAAATACAAAGGATTATATAAGAGAATATTATAAAAATTTATATGCCAAATAATAGGACAAACTGGAAAAAATGGATAAATTCATACATACAATCTTCCCAAACTGAATCAGGAATAGAAAATTTAAACGGACCAATTACTATTAGTTAAATTGAATTAGTAAACAAACAAACAACAATAAAAACTGCCAACAAACAAAGTCCAGGATCAGATGGCTTCACAGGTGAATTCTACCAAACAAAAAGAGGAAAAAAAAAATTTCTCGATTCGTTCTAAAAGGCATTACCATGATACCAAAACTAAACAAAGACACTACAAAACTAGAAAACTACAGGCCGTTATCTCTGAAAAACACAGATGTAAAAATCCTCAACAAAATATAAGCCAACCAAATTCAACAATACATTAAAAAAAAACCATTCACCATGATCAACTGAGATTTGATACATTATATTAATAAAAGAAAGGACAATAAACATATGATCATCAATATAGATGCAGATAAAGCATTTGACAAAATACAATGTCCATTCATGATAAAAACTCTCAAAAAAGTGGGTTAAGAGGGAACATACTACAACACAAAAAATAAAATAAAAATAAATAAAATAAAAATAGAAAATAAAAAAAATATGATAACAGCTAACATCATACTCAATGGTAAAAAACTGAAAGCTTTTCCTCTAAGTTCAGGAACAAAATAAGGATGCTGACTCACCACTTTTTATTCAACACAGTACCATAAGTAGTTGTAGCAATGAGAAGGAAAAAAAATGCAACCAAACTGATTAAAAAAGAAGTAAAACAACTGTTACTTACAAAAGATATAATACTACATACAGAATATCAAAGACACTACTAAAACCTGAGAACTGATAAAATAATTCAGTAATGTTGCAGAATACAAAATTGATATACAGAAGTCTGTTGTAATTCTATACGTTAATTGCAAAGTTAAAAAAGAGAAATTAAGAAAACAATCCCATTTATAATTTCATCAAAAGAATAAAATGCCTAGGAACAAATTTAACCAAGGAGGTGGAAGACCTATCTTCTTAAAACCATATGACACTGATGAAAGAAACTGAAGATTACACAAACAAATGCAAAGGTGTACCATGTTCCAGAACTGCAAGAAATACTGTTAAAATGCCCGTACTATGCAAACCAACAACAGATTCAATCCAATCCCTAACAAATTAGCAACAGTATTTTTCACATTATGACAAGTAATTCTAAAATTTGTATGGAAACACAAAAGACCCCAAATAGCCAAAGCAATCGTGAGAATAGTAAAGCTGGAAGTATCGTAATTCCAGATTCCAAGATACACTATGGAGCTGCAGTCAACAGAAAAGTCTGAGATTTATACAAAAATAGACATATAAGTTTATGAAACAGAACAGATAGTCCAGAAATAAACCCAAACCTATATGGTCAATAATCTATGACAAAGGAGGCAAGACTATATAATGGGGAAAAGACAGACTCTTCAACAAATGGTACTGAGAAAACTGTGACAGCTACATGTAAATGAATTAAATTGGACCACTTTTCTACACCATACAGAGAAAATTAGACTAAAAATGGATTCAAGATGTAAATATGAGATGTGAAACTATAAAAATCCTAGAAGAAAAAACAGGCAGTAATTTTTCTGACATTGGCCTTAGAACATTTTTCCAGATATGTCTCTTGAGGCAAGGGAAACAAAAGCAAAAATAAACTATTGGGATTACATCAAAATGAAAACTTTTGCACAGTACAGGTAACCATTAACAAAACAAAAAGGTACCCCAGGAAATGGGAGAAAATATTTGCAAATGATGTATCCAATAAAGGGTTAATATCCAAAATACATAAAGAACATACACAACTCAACACCAAAAAAACCCAAACAACCCAATTAAAAAATGGGCAGAGGACACTTTTCCAATGAAGACATACAGCTGGCCAACAGACACATGAAAAGATGCTCAATATCACTCATCATCAGGAAAATGAAAATCAAAACCAGAATGAGCTATCATCTCACACCAGTGAGAATGGCTAGTATCAAAAAGCCAAGAAATAACAAGTTCTGGGAAGGATACAGAAAAAAGGAAACACTTATATGCACTGTTGGTAGGAATGTAAACTGGCACAACCACTGTGGAAAACACTATGGAGGATCCTCAAAAAATTAAAGTCAGAAATACCATATGATCCCATAAATCCACTACCCATAAATTTGGGTATTTACCTAAAGAAAACAAAAACACTAATTCAAAGAGACATATACAACCCTAAGTTTATTACATTATTAATAATAGCCAAGTTATGTAAGCATCCCAGAGTATCCACTGACAGATGAATGGATAAAGAAGATGTGATGTATATATATACACACACACAAACACACATATATATGTGAATATTACTTAACCATAAAAAAGAATGAGATCTTGCCCTTAACAACAAAATGGGTGGACTCCGAAGGTACTAAGGTATGGGAAACAAGTCAGAAGAAAACAAATACCATATGATTTCAATTATATATGGAATCTAAAAAACAAAGAAACAAACAAAAAACTGGACTTTTAAATACAAAGAACAAACTGGTTATTGCCAAAGGAGAGGTATGTGGGGGGTTGGGTAAAATACATAAAGGATAATAATGTTTTTACTGGTAAAAACATCCAATTATAAGATAAGTAAGTGACAGAGATGAAGGTACAAGATAGGGAATATAGTCAACAATATTGTGATACCACTGTATGGTAACTATACTTATTGTGGTAAGCACTAATGGCATAGATTGTTGAATCAATATGCTATACACCTGAAACTGAGATGACATTTTATGTTAATTATATCTTAACTTAAAAAAAGAAAAGAAGCATATAGAAATATCTCCAAAATAGGCAAAAGCCCCTACAATTTATGCTAAATTTTCATAAAAACAGCCTTCTATAACGGTTTTCCTAATTAGGAAGATGTATAATCATGTATACAAGATTATACATGAAATATCTTTTTCAGGACCATTAGCAAAAGGAATAGAGGGTGAGAAATGGGGGAAAATAAAATAGAAGGCAGAGTTCCAATGAACATATTCTTAAAACAATTTGGAAAATGATAGAAAAAGCTAAAGCAAAATATACCCACCTCTGAGAAACATGTTCTTGTGTCATTTTTGACTTGGTAGTAAGCAGGATATGAAGTGGGGATGGGAGGTAGGATTAGAGAGTAAAAGACTCATGTAGGAACTGCTGGTAAAACCAGGTGAGATAATATCAATATTTTCTTTACATTATGGCAGGAAATTATCATGGGTGCAATAAAGTTTTAGGAAAGGAATTTGGAAAATATTCCTGGATATACACAGGAATATTCCCTTAAGTTTAATCCATGAGGAACAAAAGTTACTGGAGGCTCTGGAAACTATGGGACCCAGGGAGCTGGTGTAAATGATTTAAAATTTAGACAACTTAGATAAGGGATAAAGATGTAAATATAGAAAAATAAAATTCTCCTTTGCATTAAAATTACCTACAAAAAGGTAAAACATTTCTTTAAAGTGAGAAATGAAATTCTGGAAATGAACAGTAAATTGAACTTGGCATTGTATATTATTGCAATATAAATGCATACAGTATATTTTTTGTCTACTGTTAAGCAAAAAAACCAAAAAACAAAAAAAAAAAATACATCTATATATCTCAAAAGCCCTAAATTACAATCAAAGTCAATATTATTTTCCCTACATGTTTTAAGTTGCTTAAACAAGAATTCTTCTATTACAAGAGATCTTTAATAACATAAATGTCACGACTGGAAAGAAAACTGTGTGTTACTTCATAGGCTTCCTGTGACAACTGAATGAAATAATGTACACAAGCATGTCAGGGAAAGTTGTATATCAGCACACTGATTCAACCCAACTGTTCTAGGACCAACTGGGTTTACAACAATTCAATTTTCATCCTAACTTTTCCAAGACAGCAAATCCCACATATTAAGGTCAAAGTATGGCACAAAACTGTCCTTACTTCTAACACCAGCCACAAGTTTCATGCATTCCCATGTTGATTAGCTACATCCCCATGATGTTTAGTAATTCACTACTACAATAACTCACAGAACTCAAGGAACACGTGACAAGAAACTATAGTTTTCTTATAAAGAATAGACACTGGATGGAGTCTGGTAGGGTACCAGATATACTGCTTCCATGGCCTCTCCATGTAGAATCAGACCCTGTCCCCCTTCCAGTAGTCTGATGTGCTCACTAGTCAAGAAGGGCCAGAGCTTCAGTGTTCACAATTTCTACTGGAGGTTCACTACTTAGGAACGATTGCTTAAATGACTGGCCTGACTATATATCAGCCAAATGAAAGTCTCAATTTTCTCTGTCCTTGGTGTTTCTAATCCTAACCTGACGCTATTTAGAGGCCTACTTCATCAGCATAAAGAAGACATCCTATCCCTTAGGAAATTCCACAGGTGTGTAAAGCTCTGTAGTACAAACTGGGGACAAAGACTAGATGTATTCTTTCTTATACCATAGACACACCTGAAGTTAAATCCCACCTCTTCCACCTATAAGCTAGAATCCTTAGATAATTTAACTACCTTTCAGGTCTGCCACTTACATCTCTGTAAAAGAAGAACAATACTAGATGCAATGTGCAACTATAGAGAAAATTAACTAAAATAAGCAAGAAGATGCTAGACACAGAAGAATGAGCATAAGTTTTACATCAGTCTTGTATTCAATTCAGGTCATAGTACTAATTAGCTATGTAATCTTGAGCTATTCTTTTTATTTCCTAAGTCAAAGTTGCTTGTTTGCTTCTTTTTTTTTTTTTTCTTTTCTTTCCCAAAGTTGCTTTCATCAGAAAAATTCTAACATATCTACCTCACATTCTGGGGAAAAACAGGACTACTCCAAGCTGTTACAAGAAAATATCATCCATTATTATACTCACAGCAGATTATCTAAGCAGATCAACAAGGAAACAGGGCTCTGAATGACACTCTGTCCCAGATAGATTTCACAGATATACAAAGCATTTCATCCTAAAGCAACAGAATACCCATTCTTCTAGAGTCCACAGGGATCATTCTCCAGAAGAGATCACATACTGGGTCATAAATCAGGTCTCAACCAATACCAAAAGACTGGAGGTATTCCCTGCATATTTTCAGACCACAATGCCTTGAAACTTGAATCCAATCACTAAAGGAAATTTGGAAGGAACTCAAACACTTAGAGGTTAAAGAGCATCCTACCAAAGGATGAATGAGTCACCCAGGAAATTAAAGAAAATTTTAAAAAATTCATGGAAACTAGTGAAAATGAAAATACAACAGGTCAAAACCATTAGAATACAGCAAAGGCAGTCCTAGGAAGGAAGTACATAGCAATGCAAGTCTCTCTCTCAAAAAATTAGAAAGTCTCAAATATATGAGCTAAACCTACACCTAAAGGAGCTAGAGAAAGAACAGCAAATAAAGCCTAAATCAAGCAGGGAAAAAGAAAAAACAAAGATTAGAGCAGAGATCAATGAAAATAGAAATTGGTTCAGTGAAAGAATTAATAGGATCGATAAACCCCTAGCCAGATTTTCAAAAAGAAAATAGAAATTAATTTCTCTTATAAAGAGACCCAAATTAATAAAATCATGAATGAAGAGGAGAGATCATGATCAACACCAAGAAAATACAATTTTAAGAACATATCATGCCAGTAAATTAGGGAATCTGGAAGAAGTGAATGCATTCCTGGAAATTTATAAACTACCAAAACTGAAAAGGAAGGAATACAAAACCTGAACAGACCCATAAGCAGCAAGAAATTGAAACAATAATTAAAAATATCCCCAAAAAACAAGACTCCAGGGCCAGATAGTTTCCCAGGGGAATTCTACCAAACATTTAGAGAAGAATTAATACCTATTCTTCTGAAGCTGTTTCAAAAAATAGAAAGGGAAGGAAAACTTCCAAACTCTTTCTATGAGGCCAGCATTACCTTGATCCCCAAACCAGACAAAGACCCCATTATAAAGGAGAATTACAGACCCTGATGAATAAGGATGCAAAAATTCTCATCAAGATACTAGCCAATAGGATCCAACAGTACATCAAAAGGATTATTCACCACGACCAAATGGGACTTATTCCTGCATTGCAAGGGTGTTTCAACATTTGCAAATCAATCAATGTAATACATCACATTAATAAGAGAAAGGACAAGAACCGTATGATCCTCTCAACTTATGTAGAAAAAGATTTGACAAAATACAGCATCTGTTCTTGATTAAAATTCTTCACAGTGTAGGGATAGAAGAAACATACCTAAATATCATAAAAGCAATATATGAAAAACCCACAGCAAATGTCATCTTCAATGGGGAAAAACTGAGAGCAAAAAGCTTCCCAGGGCAGGAACACAACAGGGATGCCCACTCTCACCACTGTTGTTCAACATAGTACTAGAAGTCCAAGTCTCATCAATCAGACAACAAAAAGAAATAAAAGGCATCCAAATTGGCAAAGTAGAAGTCAAACTTTCACTCCTTGCAGATGACATGATAATCTATGTGGAAAACCCAAAAGACTCCACCCCAAAATACTACAGTTCATACAGGAATTCAGCAACATGGCAGGACATAAAATCAATGCAGAGAAATCAGTTTCACTTCTATACACTAACAAGAAGACTGAAGAAAGAGAAATTAAGGAATCAATTCCATTTACAATTGCACCAAAAAACCATTACATAACAGGGAACCCAGAAATGGACCCTCAACAATATGGTCAACTAATCCTTGATGAAGCAGGGAAGAATACTGAATGGAAAAAAGGACAGCCTCTTCAATAAATGGTGCTGGGAAAATCAGATAGCCACATGCAGAAGAATGAAACGACCTTTTTCTTACACCATACAGAAAGATAAACTCAAAATGCATTAAAGATCTCAATTTGAGACAGGAATCCATCAGAAACCTGGAGAAGAACACAGGCAGCAACCTCTTTGACCTCAGCCGCACCAACTTCTTTCTAGACATGTCTCCAAAGTCAAGGGAAACAACAGGACAAATGAATTACTGGGACTTCACCAAGATAAAAAGCTTCTGCACAGCAATGAAAACAGTCAACAAAACTAAAAGGCAACTTACAGCATGGGAGAAGATATCTGCAAATGACATTACAGATAAAGAGCTAGTCATCAAGACCTATAAAGAACTTATCAAATTCAACACCCAAAAAAACAAAAAAATCCAGTCAAGAATCAGACAGAAGACATGACTAGACATTTCTCCAAAGAAGACATACAAATTGCCAAGAGACACATGAAAAAATGCTCCACATCACTTGCCCTCAGGAAAAGACAAATCAATACCACAATGAGATACCACCTTATACCAGTCAGAATAGCTAAAATTAATAAGACAGGAAACAACAGATGTTGGCAAGGTTGTGTTGGTGGGAATACAAGCTGGTACAGCCACTCTGAAAAATGGTATGGAGGTTCCTAAGTTAAAAATAGAGCTACCTTATGACGCAGCAATTGCAGTACTGGGTATTTACCCAAAAAATACAGATGCAATGATCCAAAGAGGCACTTGCACCACATATGTTCAAAGCAGCAATGTCCACAAGAGCCAAACTGTGGAAAGAGCTGAGATGTCCATCAAGAGATGAAAAGATAAAAAAGATGGGATATATATATATATATATATATATATATATATATATATATATATATAAATGGAGTATTACTTAGCTATCAGAAAGGATGTATACTTACCATTTACATCGACATGGATAGAACTGGAGGGGATTATT
Organism: Martes martes; assembly: GCF_963455335.1. NCBI lineage: Eukaryota > Metazoa > Chordata > Mammalia > Carnivora > Mustelidae > Martes > Martes martes. The sequence goes on from NC_137891.1 coordinate 83,765,138, forward strand.
ATGCTCAGCGAAATGAGTCAGTCAGAGAAAGACAATTATCATATGGTTTCACTTGTATGTGGAATATAAGAAACGGGGCAGAAGACCACTGGAGAAGGAGGGAAAACTAAATGCAAAGTCATCACAGAGGGAGACAAACCATGAGAGACTCTTTTTTTTTTTTTTTAAGATTTTGTTTATTTATTTATTTTTATTTGACATACAGAGATCACGAGTAGGCAGAGAGAAGCAGGCAGAGAGAGAGGGAGAAGCAGGCTCCCCGCTGAGCAGAGAGCCAGATGTGGGGCTCAATCCCAGGACCCTGAGATCACGACTGGAGCCAAAAGCAGGCTTAACCCACTGAGCCACCCAGGCGCCCCCACGAAAGACTCTTAACTATAGGAAATAAACTGAGGGTTGCTGGAGGGGAGGTGGGTGGAGGGATGGGGTAACTGGGTGATGGGCAATAAGAAGGGCATGTGATGTGATGAGCTCTGGGTGTTATATGTAACTGTTAAATGAACACTAAAAAAAAAAAAAACAAAAAACCCCTCCCACTATCCACTGATAATAACTAAAATATAACACTACAACAAAAATAGAAATGGATAAAAATGGAACACAAAAGAGAATACAGGAATAGATACTCACATGTAAGCTAATATATCACAAATTCAATGTGACAAAATATGGGAAAAATGAATCAATAGTTAATAAATGCTACTAGGGAAAGGACATAATTAGATTTGAACTTAAATTCACATCACAGTAAAATCCAAGTATGTTAAAGTATTTTAAATATTTTCAAATCCAAGTATTCTAAAAAAGATTAACAAAATAGAATGTTTATCTCAGTAATAATTACCTTAACTATGAAGAAAATTATGAAAGACTCTCCCATAGTAAAACGAACTTTTTGTGTGCCACCGTGCATACTTTTATAAAGCACTTACAGTTTTAAAGTATTTATATAAATGTCTATAATAATTTTCCATATTATATATCCCCAAATGGACATATAAAACATAACAAGAAACAAAAAGCAAACAAAAATTTCAAGTTCACTAATATTTTTAAAATACTTATCAAAACAACTATTGTTCCATTCTATGTCATTAAATGAAAAAAAGAAAGAAAATTACTTTCAATGCCATTTCCAATCTACAAGCATAGGTCTGATCTCTGGTGCCCTCTGTTCTTACCCACATACTTACAGGGATTTCCTTTATTGAGGGTACTAAAAGGACACTGAAAGATTTAATGAAATTGGGAGTGGCATACATTAGTGGGTCTCTTTATTTTAAAAGTCATATTATTCTATATAAAATACAAAAGTATACAGCAATCTCTTGCTAACTATATAAAATCCTCCTCCTGCTACAAAATTTCAGTATGAGTAATAGACTTTGTAATACTCAGTTAACCAAAGTAGCCCAAAATGAAAGGATCTCACCTTCGGGCAAATATACAGCACATTCTTTCTCAAAAATGTTCATTTGGTTAGTATCTATTTACTTTCACTTGATTCTAAAGCTCCCTTCCCTAGAATTCCTTTCTAGCCATTTTCAATCCTATGAATTGCTTTCTTTGCTCATCTTTTCTACATCTTTCATTTGACTATAGATTCCCCCAAAATATTCTGTGAATAATTCATTTTGAAATAACAATACTTATTGGTATAGTCAAAAATGCCAAATAAGATATGTGGCAGACATAGATGGATAACAGGGTAAGAAACATACAAACAAACAAGGAAAGGTTACAGAAAAATATTTCTGATGTGTTTGATATCTTAAGGCATAAGTTCATTCATAGTCCTGTCTCTATTCTCACTGTTTCTACTCTAAGGAAATAATTAACCAGAAAAGAGATAAGTGCAAGTCTATATATCTATCTGTATGTAAATATCTTAATAAGAGTGAAAAGTAGATAATTCAATCCAACAAATATTAATTAACAAATATTTATTAAGTACCTATACATAGGGCTGGGAATGAAGTGAATAAAAAAGACAAACTCCCCACTTTTATACTGTAAGTGAAAAAAAGATCATATATAAGTTATATATAAAAATAATTTCTTAGGTGTGTCTGGGTGGCTCAGTCAGTTAAAGATCTACTTTTGGCTCATGTCATGATCTCAGGGTCCTGGATGGAGTCCCACATTGGGCTCCCTGCTCAGTGGGGAGTCTGTTTCTCCCTCTCCCTCTGCCCCTTCCCCTGTTTGTGCAGGCTCTCTCTCTCACCCTCAAAAATATAAAATATTTTTTTAAAATTAAAAATTAAAAAATAAAGGATGGTTTATTAATGTACAACTATGTTTAGAAGAAGCTAAAAACTGAACTTCTTTGAGAGTCTTGGTCATATCTTCCCTTCAGAACTTCTAGTCATGTAAGACAATGTCCCAAATGTATGCATGCATTCACTGATCAAGCCCCATGATCTCTTTTGTGTTAGAAACTGTTTAACCAGTTGGAAGGTAAAGAATGAAGGGACAACACAAAATCGTAACAGCCACTAAAATGGTAAACATGAAGAAAAACTGGGAAAAAAACCCACAAAATTATACCATGACTAGATTATAATTATGCCAAGACTACACTTAGTCATGGAAAAAATAAAAGCAACAGTAAATGAATGTAAACAGTTAAGTTACACTTGGGAGCTATTGCACTTAAAATTTTTTGTTTCGTCTTAAATAAAAACGGTGGGCTATTTATTTCATCTCTCTAAATAGATCCTAAAAATGGTAAAGAATATCTTTATTTTGTGGGTTAAGTAAATATCCATTTTCATAGGCCTTAGTAGTGGATCTACAAATCTTCAGATGAATGAGAAAAATGTGGACATTATTAAGAAAAATAAAGGTTAACTTCATAAAAAGTATTACGAATAACTGCCATCTTCAAATATTTGTTCTCTTTGGCTACAATCATAGAAATGTGGTAGGTAAATTAGTTCTCAATAGAAACATGGTTGTTTATTTCTCAGTAAGAGCATGACCAGTTCTTCAAAGAATCATGGTAAATTAGTTCTCAATAGGAACATGGTAAATTAGACATAAATGATATTATCAAAACAGATCTCAAATATATTTGGTTTCTTTTTATATAAAAAAGGTGAATAATACTGTGTCAAGTATTAATTATGAGTGGTGAATCACCTACAGAATATTTAAAGTAGAAATCAGCAAATACTATATACGAAATTATTTTAGCATGTGTTAAATCTATAAGTCCTTACCTATTGAAGGTTGAAATTATTAATGTCCTATCATAGTTCCTTTTTTCTACAACGCAGGACCCTTCACAGGCACTTATACTGAGACAACGTTCACAGATCTAGTCAAAAAAATTTTTACTTCGTCATACTGAACAAATCACCACTGAAATTTCACTTTTCAAAGTAAGTAATATCTTAATGTAAAGTAGACCAATTCAAGCTCAACTGATTTTACTAGTTCTGTCCTTTATAAACATTCCCTATTCTCAGCTGGCTACAATTTAGGCTAAAAGGATGCCAATGCTGACATCCCACCAACAACTTGGATCATATCTACTAATATAACTGAGCAGGGCCACCCCTAGAGTACCTGGAGACCATGAGAAAATAATTTTTGTGAGGTATCTGTCTGAATAAATAATGTGATTTTACAAAATTCAGGGGCCCATGGGAGCAACAGTAATATATCAATGAAGCTTTAAAATACTGGGTAGAAATACTTATTGTCTATTTATTATCTAATTATACCCATGAATATTCTTTGTGGTATCTGAACAATGTATCTGTGTTCTTCATTATCATATGTGCTATTCCTGGCTAATTTTTTAACTCCCAACAAGAAAAAGATAAAAATACTGTTGTTACTCAGGGTGCTATGGTTCTTAGGACATGTTGGTATTAAAACAACATAGGGCAGGAGGGGGTAAGGGGAAAGGGGAAGGGAGGAGTGAAAGGGGAAGGAAGGAGGGGTAGGGGAAGGAAGGAGGGGGGAGGGGGAGGGAGAGGAAGAAAGGGGGAGGAGGGAGGAGAAAATGGTGGAGGAGTAGGGGGGGCCATTTAAACTGGTCCCCTGAATTTAGATGGATATCTATCAAACCATTTTGAACACACATAAAATCAACCTGGGATATAAGAATATAAATCTGATTCTCTACAAGTGGAAAAGCACTGCCTGTAGAGAGGTAGGAAGGGTGGAGTCATGAATTTGTGGAGAGATATGGGAAGATAAACAGAAAGAGCAGGGAGCCACCATAACCTGGTGCCCAGAAAATGATACAACACCAGGGTGCAAAATCCGAATCCTTGGAAGTCTGGTCTGGTGAGAGACATCCCACTCTGAAAGGGGCTCTGGAAATGAAAAGGCAGAATTCCAGGTAGGGGATTGTGGTCTCAGGATACAGGAAACCAGAGAACAAAAGGATATTCCTGAAATGGTAGAAGGCCTGAGCTTGGAGCCAGGAAGCAGGTTTTGGTCTGTGAAAGCCGGAAGGGTTTTGCAACTAGGATCGCCATAATCTGCAAACTTGGTGGGTCGATAGCTGCTCTTGTCCTTAAACAGTTTTAAAAAATCTGGAAACAGTGTCCCTTAAAGGGCAAAAACTCGCAGAGCAGCAGTGGCTGGGAAGGGGCTTTAGGGTGGAACTGGACCAGATTCCGCAGCCAGGCATAGGCACCCAAGATCAAAACCACTTATGGTTTTAAAAGCACAAAGGGCAGAGATAATTCCAAGCCCTGAAAACACTTTTGAGAGTAGCTGTGAGCACGCACCACAGGAAGCAGTAGTTCTCAGCAGCGCAAGCAGAAATGGAAACTCTCTGTCCTGCAGGGTTTATTAAAGAGGGCAAATTGCAAATTTTCTGCTCTGGACCACAGGTTTGGCTGTGGCCATTTTTGCTCTGATCTCCTGAAGTTGCACACAAACAAGCCAAAAAGAAGTCTGGTTTCCACTAAGCCCATCCCCCTGCACTGGGGAGGCTGTGGCAGTCAGCAGCACAAGTGGAAGTAGAAGTGGAAGACAAGGGAAACAAAAGCAAAAATGAACTTTAGGGGCTTCTCCAAGATAAAAAGCTTTTGCACAGCAAAAGAAACAGACAACAAAAAATTCCCACAGAACGGGAGAAGATACTTTCAAATGATATTACTGATAAACAGACAGTATCCAAGATCTATAAAGAACTTCTCAAACTTAACACCCAAGAAACAAATAATCGGAAGACATGAACAGACACTTCTTCAAAGAGATAGAAATGGCTAACAGACACATGAAAAAAACGTTCAACATCATTAGCCATCAGGGGAATACAAATGAAAACCATAATGAGATGCTACCTTACACCAGTCAGAATGGCCAAAATTAAGACACTAAACAACAAATGTTGGCGAGGCAGTGGAGAAGGAGGAACCCTCTTGCACTGTTGGTGGGAATGCAAGCTGGTACAGCCACTCTGGAAAACTGTATGGAAGTCCCTCGATGTTAAAAATAGATCTATCTTATGACCCAGCCATTGCACTACTAGGTATTTACCCTAAAGATACAGATATAGTAAAAAGAAGGGGCACTTGCACCCCAATGTTCACAGCAGCAATGTCCACAATAGCCAGATTGTGGAAGGAACCGAGATGCCCTTCAGCAGACAAATGCACAAAAAAGATGTGGTACATATATACATGGAATATTACACAACTATCAGAAAGGATGAATATCCACCATTTGCATCAACATGAATGGAACTGGAGGGGATTGTGATAAGTGAAATAAGCCAAGCAAAGAAAGATAATTACCATATGGTTTCATTCATATTGGAACATAAGGAATAGAGCAGAGGACCACAGGGAAGAGAGGAACAACTGAATGGGAAGATACCAGAGAGGGAGATAAACCACGACAGACTCTGGACTCCAAGAAACAAACTGAGGGTTACAGAAGTTACCAGGTGATGGGTACTAAGAAGAGCATGTGTTGGGATGAGCACTGGGTGTTACAAGCAACTAATGAATTGCTGAACACTAAAGCAAAAACTTACGATGTACTATATGCTCGTTAACTGAACATAATGAAAAATTTAAAAATAATAATAATAAATTCCAGTTAGGATTCACCAGTGAAAATAAAAAAAAAAATACATCTGTTTAGTTCCTTAATACCATCCATTAATGTTGGTTATGTAATTACTAATGTACAATATCTTTCATTACAATGCCTATGAATGTTAATTTCCATTGTCTGAAAGTTTGTTAGGTTTTTGTTTGTTTGAAAATCTCAAGTCTTAACCAAAATATGCAGGAATGTATGAATGATAACTTGCTTTCTGGACATACTGAATTTACTGTTGGGATTTCATAGCACAGAAGTAGAACATATCTTCTAATCTTGTCTACTCTTTATACCATGATCATCACTAGATCATTATGAGAATGTGGCCTCTCTCAATGGGGAATGCAAGTCTACCACCAACAGACCACTATGAGGAGGACATGGGTCTACTCACCCATGGGAGGGGTATGGGGCAAAGAGGACAGAAATGGAAAGGTTCATTCTGAAATACATAAAGAAATATAAGAAACCCAGAAGAGCCAACAGAATCTTGGGGGAAAAAATGAATTTGAGAACTTTTAACTTCCCAATTTCAAAACCCACTATTGAACTATGGAATTGGCATAAAGATGCACATACATATAGATCAACAGATTAGAATACAGACCTAGAAATAAAACCTATGCATCTACTGTCACCTAATTTCTGACAAGTGTGCCATGATCTTTAAATGGGTAAAAAAAAGACTTTTAAACATATGGTGTTGGGGCAACTATAAATCTGCATGTGAAAAAATAAATTTGGACATACCTAACACCACCTGAAAAACAAGTCAAAATGGACAATACATCTACAATTAAGAGCTAAACTACGAAAACTCTTAGACGAAAATATAGATAAATTATGCATGATCATGATTACACAGTGGTTTCTTACACATGACACAAAATAAACACAAGCAACCAAAGAAAAATAGATAAAATGAACTTTAAAAATAAAAATGTTTGTGCAACAAAATATGATATCAGAAATTGAAAAGACAACTTGTATGTGGGAGAAAATATTTCCAAATCATGTATCTGATAAAACTTACTTATATGCACAATATATTCAGAACTTGTACAATTCAACAATAAAGCCAAATAAGCCAAGTGAAAAGTGGGTAAAATATCTGAACAGACATTTCTCCAAAGGCATACAAGTGCTCAATAAGTCCATGTAAAGCAATAAGCTAAATGTCATTAGTCATTAGAGAAGTGAAAATCAAAACCGAATGAGATACCGCATACCCACAAAGAAGGCTATTATTTATTTTTTAAAAGATTTTAATTATTTGAGAGAGAGAGAGGCAGCAAGAGAAAGCACAAAAAGGTGAGGGGGGCAGAGGGAGAGGAAGAAGCAGGCTCCCAGATACAGGACTCAATCCCAGGACCTTGGGATCATGATCTGGGCTGAAGGCAGATGCTTAACTGACTGAGCCATCCAGATGTCCCTAAGAAAACTGTTAGAAAACAAAAAACAAAAAAGAAAACCTTGGAAAATGGGCAAAGGCTGCTTTATCAAGGATGTGGAGAAATCAGAACACTCATAAATTATGAGTTGGAAAGTAACATTGTCCAGCAACTATAGAAAACAGTCTGAAGGTTCCCCAAAATGTTAAACATGCAGTAACCATTTGAACCAGAAATTCCACTTCTATGTATATATATAATAGAACATAAAATGGATGCTCATAGAAAATCTGGTACCTGAATTACAAGAATCAGTATTCCTAACAGTCAAAAAGTAGAAAAAATCCAAATGTGGATCAATAGAGAAATAGAAAAAAAATTTTTAAGTGGTATATCTATACAATAGAGTATTTACTTAGCCACAAGAAGAGTGAAGTACTAACACCTACTACAACAAGGAAAACCCTTTAAATTATGCTTAGTTAAAGAATCCAGACACAAAAGACCACATATTTTATAACTCCATGTACATGAAAAGTTTAGAGTAGACAAATCCACAGAGACTAAATATAGACTAGAGAGTTCCAGGAAAAAGGAAAGGGTAGAATGGGGATTAACTACTAATGAGTATGGGGTTTCTTTCTGAGCTGATAAAAATGTTCTAGAATTAGAAAATAGTGCCAGTTGCACAACCTTACTTTATAAATATAACTAAACATCTCTGAGTTGCACATTTTAAAAGGGAAAATTGTCATTTGAATTCTATTTCAACATTTTAAATGTAAAGATATATATAGGACACTTTTAAGTGTATTAACATACCTGTAATGGGAGTACGAAGAGAGAAAGGAGATAAAGGAGTGGGGGGGAGGGCACACTCCAAGAAGAAATGGTTGTAAATTTGCCAGATTTAGTAATCTGGTATGTAGGAAGATCCAGAAACTCTAATAGAATAAATACAAAGGGATCTACATCAAGATACAACATACTAGAAATGTTGAAAGAGAAAGAAAAAAATCCTAAATGCAATAAAAGAATAATCACAATCATATGGAAGTAAACCCCCATAAAATTAACATCTGATTTTTCATAAGAAACAACGGAGACTAGAAGAAAGAATGGTAACACACTAAGTCCTAAATTTAAAAACAAACAAACAAAAAACCAAAAACTGTCAGCCAAGATTTCTATATACTGCATATCTATCAAAAATAAAAGTGAAATAAACTATTCTCAGATAAACAAAAATTATCAATGGTAGCAGACCTACCTTACAAAATATATTAATAGAAGACATTAAGACTGAAAGCAAGTGACCTCAGAATACACACAAATCCACATGAAAAAAAATATTGTCAATGAAATTACCTAGTTTTTAAAAAATATAATGTGTATTCTTTCTCTTAGCTGATTTGAAAACCAACTGCACAAGACAGAATGTATATAATTATACTGCTGGACCTGTAACATATAAAAATGTAATATATCTGTCAATAATGCAAAGGAAGTAGGTGCAAACAAAGCTGTACTGAACCAAGGAAATGTTCACCATGGATAATGTGATTCTACAGAAGCCAGTGAAGAGAACAAGAAATGAGAAAGATCATATACCACTTTATAAATACATACTTTCCTCCTTTCTTCTCTCCGCTTCTACAAAAGACATAAAACTATATTAATTTATAATTGTAACAATGCATTAATGGGTTTGTAACATATACAGATATAATACATATAACAATAATAGCACAAAGACGGGTGAGAGGGAATAGAGCTATATATAAGACATATTTCTAACTCACTGGAATAAAATTATTATATATCTAAGGGACATACACAGCTATATTAAAATGTATATGGTAAACAAAGCAATCTCTGAGAATCTAAAAATATTTAGAGAAAAAAATCATTAAAGGAATTATATGTCACAAAAGGAAAACATCACTTTCATGCAAAAGAAATCAGAAGAAGAAAAAAAAAAAAACAAAAAACAGAGCAGGGGGAAAAATGGTATATGGGATTCCAGGGAAGACGGCAGAGTAGGAGGGCCCTAGGCTAACCCTGGTCCACAAATACAACTAGGGACTACTCATACCCCTGTAAAGAACCCAGAAAATGACCCAAAGACTGACAGAATAAACTCTCAACTAAATATAGAGAAAAGGTTACACTGAAGAGGGTAAGAAGGGCAGAGACACTGTGGGAAGCTAAAGGGACTTGTAGGATGTGGAAAGGAAAAAGAAAAAGACCCTCATGTCAGAGTGCCCACAAGGGGAAGACAAAATCCCCATACCATTTGGATTTGAAAATCAGAGGTGCCAAATTTCATGAGTTCTTACACCAACGGGACTTAAAACCTGGAAGTTTAAAAGATCAGCTGAGGGGCGCCTGGGTGGCTCAGTGGGTTAAAGCCGCTGCCTTGGGCTCAGGTCATGATCCCGTCGTCCTGGGATTGAGCCCCGCATCGGGCTCTCTGCTCAGCAGGGAGCCTGCTTCCTCCCTTCTCTCTCTGCCTGCCTCTCTGCCTACTTGTGATCTGTCTGTCAAATAAATAAATAAAATCTTTAAAAAAAATAAAATAAAATAAAAGATCAGCTGACTTGGCTCTGGGAGAACTGGGAGGGCAAGGAGAAACTGATTTGCTGCCCTTAAAAAGACAGCACCACAAACAGCCTATAGAGACGTGGCACAGAGGCAGCAGCTGGAAAGGTGACTCAGGCATATGTGACTAAAAGTTATTTACTATGGTCATCTCAGAGCCCAACCCAGAAGGGACAGAAATTGCTGGGTAATTCCTCCAGCAACAAAGGAACTGGCAAGTGCCATTTCCCTCTCCAACCCAGCACTGTAAAAAGATGGCCACCTACAGGACTTAACTACATAACTTAGCACTGCTGCCCTATGTGCTGTCCGCTTGCCCACCACAATGTGCTTCTATCAATCCACCCCTCTGACAACCTGCCACATTCTGGGCATGGCAGGGCTGTTCCCACAAAGGAACAGCAGTGCACAAAGCTTCCTAGCACTGTCACCCAACCTAACCCAAACCAACCCCAACCACTTCCACCAATAGCCCCCCTCCGGGCACTGAGCTTCCTTTGTTCAACCCTCCTCAATATGCACTTGGCCAGAGCCCATACAGAGTGCTGCCCTAGGCCTGCAGTCTGCAAACACCCCCTACAGTGGCCATCAACATTCCAAAGTGACTCCTGCCTCAGAGAGAAGGAAAGATAACCACATACCAGTCAGTCAAAGCCTCCAGCAGTGGGCTGGAGGCACACAACTGGTCTGACTGCAGGTTCTGGATACCAATGAAACCCTCTCAGGGGACAACAGAGGGAAAGCACTTTGCAGTTTGGTGCTACTGCAACTCCGGCAAATGTCTACTCTGACTCAACTCAAACCCAAAGCATCCCCAAACTGGCTCACTAACACAGCAGGGAACAAACACTGCCCACGACAGGCAAAGAGAGCTTTTGCAGGCAACTGGACTGAAAGAAAAAACAGATCAGCCACAACAGCAAGGCACATGCGTCATACATGAAAGTTACCTGAAGTGCCAAGCTGTGGTAAACAAAGATCACAACATGGAAGGGCACTACAGGACCACTTAACAAGGCCATTACTTTCCAGTATAGGAGATGTAGCTATCTTTCCTAACAGAGAGAAACACATGAGATAGGTAATATGCCTGAAGAGAATTTAAAGTAAAGATCATAAAGATTCTCCCTGGACTTGAGAAAAAAGTGGAGCATGTCAGTGAGACCTTTAACAATGAGATAAAAAAGAATCAGAGATGAAGAACGCAACAAGAACTGTAAGTGAAATTGAAAATATACTAGATGCAATAAACAGTAGACTAGAGAAGGCAGAAGAATTTATCAGTGACCTGGAAGAGAGAATAATGAAAAGTAATCAAGCTGAGCATGTGAGAGAAAAAAAAAAATTACTCAAAATAAGAATAGACTCAGCAACACTATCAAGCCTAATGACATTTGCGTTATAGTGACTGCAGAAGAGAAAGAAAAGCGGACAGATATTTGAAGAAATAATAGCTGAAAATTTCCCAAAAGTGGAATTATAAATTCAAAATTCTGAACAGAAAAAAAATTTGCACCCAAGAATACTCTATCCATCAAGGCTATAATTCAGAATAGACAGAAAGATAAAGTTTCCCAAACAAAAGTTAAAGGAATTCATGACCACTAAGCCACCCCTACAAAAAAATATTAAAGAGGATGCCTTGAGTGGAAAGGAAAGACCACAAGCAGGAGTAAGTAAAGTAGGAAGCACAAAAGCAGTAAAAACATCTGTAAAAATCTATTAAAGCATTCACAAAATAAAAGGATATAAAGTATGATACCATGTGGGCAAGAAGAGTAAAGAATGGGTTGAAACTTAACCAACTATCCACTTAATATAAACTGCTATATGCAGAAGATGTTATACACAAACCAAATGGTAACCACAAATCAAAAACAAGATATATGCAAAAAATAAAGAGAAAGGAATCCAAATATATCACTAAAGAAAGCCAACTAATCGTGACAGAAGAAAACACAAAACAAACACTATAAAAACCACCATCAAACAAGTAACAAAATGGCAAAAAACACATACCTATCAATAATTACTTTGACTTTGAATGGACTAAACCCTCCAATCAAAAGACATGGAGTGATGATATAGATAAAGAAACAAGACCCATCTATATGCTGCCTACAAGCAACTCATTTCAGACCTAAACATACATGTAGACTGAAAGTGAAGGGGAGGAGTTAAGATAGCAGTTTAGTAGGAGGGACCCTGAATTTGCCTCATCCTTCAGATACAACTAGATCAACATTCAACTAAATTTTGAACAACTAGGAAGGCAATCAGTGGATTAAGGAAACAATCTGCACAGCTGGAGAGAGAGAAGCAGCAGAAGGGAAGTTCAGAGCCCTAAACTAGGGGAGAGGAAAGCCATGAGGCTAGGAAGGGAAGTGAACCAGTTTTGCTGAGCAAAGTCAGAAAGAGGGAGAAAGTGGGAGAGGGCAGAGAAGGTGCAACTGCATAATAAGCCACAGAAGGAAATCCCCTATGTCTCACAGTGGGAGATTGTTCCTGGAGGACATTTGTAAGAGCTTCTATTGCCTCTCCAAGGACAAAAGGCCAGCCACGGAGCCATTGATCAGTGATCAACAGCAGGGTCAGAGATGGTGCAAAGGGCAGAAAACCCCTTAACCTGTGAGCCATAATAGGCTTAAACTCCTGTGTGCTCTTTGAGCAGCTGCTTTTTTGCAGCTGAACTGAGAGGAGAGCAGAGACTAGAGTACATTGCACATAACCTGGCTGCCCCCTTTATATTGTCTGCCACAATAGAGTCAAGTCTCTGTGACAGCTTTCCTGGGACGTAAGGGAGTAGGGGACTTAGCTGAGTGCAAATAGCCAAAAACCTGGTTCCAGCTTTTCCAAAGCATTATAATAAACTCTAAGCTCTGCACATTTCTGGACAGGATGGTGCTGGGCACACCCTGAGCCTCTTCTCTAGGGGACAGAGTGAAGACATACCTTAGCAGGTCCTTTAAAACTTGGAATACTGAATCACAGCCACCAGCCAGAGATAAAACACTGGGGATCTGTAGCTCTGGGCAAGTCAAATATCCAGGCAGACAGTTTAGGGCAGGGAACTGATGAAAGCCCAGGACACAGGAGACTGTTCGCTTTCTTAAGAGGGCCTCCTGAACAGTGGCAGCCAGGAGTTCCGTTCCCCAAGGACAAGAAAGCAGGGTGACCAACATTCTACCTCTTCCACCACCTCTCATTCCTCCCGCCCACTAGCACAGTGGGACTTCAGAGAGAAACAGTGTCTCCAGGGGAGTCTGGAGTCCCCTACACTAAATACTGCCCACTAGGACTGGCAGAAGCATCTTTAAAAGGGGAAATAGACTTCGGAGTCAGCGCAGCAGGACTCTCCCACAGAAGACCAAAAAGCCCCCACATCCACAGTCTACTGATCAAAGAAAGCTCCAAAATATCAGCTTTAGTGGAAATAGAACCAGGCTTTTTTCCCCTCTTTTCTTAGTTTTCTTGAATTTTAAAATATTTTTTATTTTTCTATTTCTTATTTTTTAATTCTTTAGCCTTTATTTTGTATATGCATGTATATGTGTATATTTCTACTTTTTTTCTTTTTAATAGGCTTATAATTTTCTGTGCATTTTTTTCATTCATTTCCTGTTCTTATCTTCTGGATCAGAATTCTTTTTTTTTTTTTCTCTTTTCTTTCCCATTTCTTTTTTCCTTCCTTCCATATTTTAGAATCAGGCTTATGCTTTATTATTTGCATGTTTGTTCTGTTTCCTATTCTCTTGTCTTAGATGAGGGTTTTTTCTTTTTATTTTTTTCTTCTTTTATTTCCTTCTTTCCTTCACAGGTTCAACTTGTAAAAACAAATCAAAGCACACCTACTTAAAGGTCCAAATACTCCCAATTACAAGCAAGAAGGAACACTGTTAAGGACAAGTGGGAAAGAGTATCCAAAACACAACACTGGATGTACACAGCAGGCCTCTCTCAAGAAATGAGAAAAGTCTCAGATACAAACCTTACACATGAAGGTGCTAAAAAAAAAAAAAAAGCAAAAACAAAAAAACAAACAACAACAACAAAAATACCCAGCAAATAAAGCCTAAACCAAGCAGCAGAAGAGAAATAATAAAGACTAGAGCAGAAATCAATGATATAGATATCAAAAAAACAGTAAAGCAGATCAACAAAACTAGGAGATACTACTTTGAAAGAATTAATAAAATTGATAAACCCAGCCAGACTTGAAAGAAAGAAAAGAGTAAGGACCCAAATAAATAAAATCATAAATAAAAGAGAGATCACAACCACACCAATGAAATACAAACAATTATAAGAAATATTATAAGCAACTATATGCCAACAAACTAGGCAATCTGGATGAAATGGATGCATTCCTAAAAATATAAAATTACCCCAACTGAAACAAAAAGAAATGGAAAACCTGAACAGGACGGACCAGATGGCCTCCCAGCAGAATTCTACCAAACATTTAAAGGAGAATTACCACCTACTCTGAAATCGTTTAAAAAAAAAGAATTAGAAAACTCCAAACTCGTTTTATGAGGCCAGCATTACCTCAATCCCAAAAGCAAACAAATGCTCCACCAAAAAGGAGAATTACAGACCAATATCCCTGATGAACACGGATGCAAAAATGCTCACCAAGATACTAGTCAATAGTACCCAACAGTACATTAAAAGGATTATATAAGATGCCTGCAAATAAACCTAACCAAAGAGGTAAAGAACCTCTACTCTGAAAACTACAGAACACATATGAAAGATATTGAGGAAGACACAAAGAAATGGAACAACATTCCCTGTTTATGGATAGGAAGAACAAATATTTAAAAATGTCTATGCTACTGAAAGCAGTCTACACATTCAAGGCAATCCCTATCAAAATACCATCAACATTTTTCACACAGTTGTATAAATAATGCTAAATTTTGTATGGAAACCACAGAAGACCTTGAATGCTAAAGGAATATTGAAAAAGAAAACCAAAGGTATCACAATTCAAGTGTGTAACTTCAAGCTGTATTACAAAGCTGTAATCATCAAGACAGTATGGTACTGGCACAAAAAGAAACAGACACATAGATCAGTGCAACAGAACAAAGAACCCAGAAATGGACCCTCTACTCTACGGTCAACTACTCTTCAACAAAGCAGTAAACAATACCTAATGGAAAAAGGATAGTCTCATCAACAAATGGTGTTGGGAAAATTGGACAGTCACATTCAGAAGAATTAAACTGGACCACTTTCTTACACCACACACAAATATAAAGTCAAAATGGATGAACGCCCTAAATGTGAGTCAGTTATCCATCAAAATGCTGGAGAAGAACACGGGCAACAACCTCTTTGCCCTCAGCCACAGCAACTCCTTGCTAGATACATCTCCAAAGGCCAGGGAAACAAAAGCAAAAATGAATTATTGGGACTTCAAGATAAAAAGCTTTTGCACAGCAAAGGAAACAGTCAACAAAACTAAAAGGCAACCTACTGAATGGGAGAACACATTTGCAAATGACTTATCAGATAAAGGGCTAATATCCAAAATCTATAAAGAACTTCTCAAACTCAACACCAAAAAAACAAAAAATCCAGTCAAGAATCGGAAAGAATGAGGCGCCTGGGTGGCTCAGTGGGTTAAGCCGCTGCCTTCAGCTCAGGTCATGATCTCTGGGTCCTGGGATCAAGTCCCGAATCGGGCTCTCTGCTCAGCGGGGAGCCTGCTTCCCCCCCCCCTTTGCCTGCCTCTCTGCCTACTTGTGATCTCTCTCTCTCTCTCTCTCTCTCTCTCTCTGTGTCAAATAAATAAATAAATAAATCTTAAAAAAAAAAAAAGAATCGGGCAGAAGACATGAACAGACATTTCTCCAAAGAAGACATATAGATGGCCAACAGACAGGAAAAAAATGCTCCACATCACTTGCCCTCAGGGAAAGACAAATTAAAACCACAATGAGATACCACATTATACCAGTCAGAAGGCTAAAATTAACAAATCAGGAAACAACAGATGTTGACAAGTATGCTAGAACCCTCTTACACTGTTGGTGGGAATGTAAACAGGTACAGTCACTCTGGAAAACACCACGGAGGTTCCTCAAAAAGTTGAAAATACAGCTACCCTATGACCCAGCAATTGCATTACTGGGTACTTACCCCAAGGATACAAATGTAGTGAAACAAAGGGGCACCTGCAACCTCATGTTTATATCAGCAATGCCCATAATATCCAAACAATGGAAAGAACCCAGATGTCCATCAACAGATGAATGGATAAATAAGTTGTCACACACACACACACACACACACACACACACACACACACAATGGAATATTACTCAGTCATCAAAAATGAAATCTTGCCATTTGCAATGGTGTGGATGAACTACAGGGTATTATGCTAAGCAAAATAAGTCAGTCAAAGAAAGATAATTATCATATGATTTCACTCATATGGAGAATTTAAGAAACAAAACAGGATCATAGGGGAAGGAAGGGAAAAACAAAATAAGATGAAATCAGAGACAGAAAAAAACAGTTAAGAGACTCGACTATAGGAAACAAACTGAGGGTTGCTGGAGGGGAGAGGAGGTAAAGCAATGGGGTAACTGGGTGATGAGCATTAAGGAGGGCACTGGATGTAATGAGCACTGGCTACAACTGATGAACCATGAAACTCTACCTCTGAAACTAATAACATACTATATGTTAATTAATTGAATTTAAATGATAATAAAAGATATAAGAACTATATCTAATATATAATTTATTACATATAATCATTAAATATTATATATCAATATATAAGTACATTATATATAATATAGCTTATAATATAATATATATTCATATAATTTATATACACTATATTTATATATATAATTATATTATTATATTATTGTGTTGTTATGTAACATATTATTATGTAATATATATTATATTATTGTGTGTGTGTGTGTGTGTGTATGTATATATATGCTCCCAATATCTGAGCACCAAAACATATTAAGGAAATACTAATACGACTTTAAAGGAGAAACAGACAGTACAGTAAGTAGGGGACTTCAATTCCCCACTATTCACAGTGGATATGTTGTCCAGACAGAAAATCAAGGAAACATAGGAATTGAACCATATTTTAGAATAAATGGACTTAACAGACACATATAAAAAATTCCACACAGCAGAACACACATTCTTATCAAGTGCACATGGAACATTCTCCAGGATACATCATATAATAAGCCACAAAACTAATATTACCAAATTTAAGAACACTGAAATCATACAAGCTATCTCCTCTGACCACACGGCATAAAATTAGAAATCTGTAAGAAGAAAGGGGGCATATCTCCAAATATATGGAAACTAAACAGCACATTTCTAAACAACCCATGATTTAAAGAAGAACTCAAAAAGGAAATAAAACGTTATCCCGAAACAAATGAAAATAAAAATATAATGTATCAAATTTGGGGGAATAGGGGCACCTGGGTGGCTCAGTCGTTAAGTGTCTGCCTTCGGCTCAGGTCATGGTCCCAGGGTCCTGGGATCGAGCCCCACATCGGGTTGCCTGCTCAGCGGGGAGCCTGCTTCTCCCTCTCCCACTCCCCCTGCTTGTGTTCCCTCTCTCGCTGTGTTTCCCTCTGTCAAATAAATAAATAAAATCTTTAAAAAAAAAAAAAATTGGGGGGAATAAGCAAAAGCAGTCCTGCGAGGAAAGTTTATAGCAATAAAACCATATGTTAAAAGATGAGATCTCAAATAAACAATCTAACTGTATATCTTAAGGAACCAAAAAAAAAGAGCAACTAATTAAGCCCAAAGTTAGGAGAAGGAAATAATAAAAATTAGAGCAGAAATAAATAAAATAGGGACCAGAAAAACAACAGAAAGGATGAATCCATGAAACTTAAACCTGGTTTGTTGAAAAGATTAAAAAAAAAAAACCAAAAACAACCTGACAAACCTTTAACTACACTAAGAAAAAAAGACAGATGACTCAAATAAATAAAATAAGAAATGGAAGAGGAGATATTAAAATCAGTATCACAGAAATATAAAATTATAAGAGACTACTATAATTATATCCCAACAAATTACATAACCTAGAAATGGGTACATTTCTAGAAACACACAAGAGTCTACCAAAAATGAATTAGAAAGAAATATAAAAATCTGAACAGAGCAGTAACATGTCATGAGACTGAGTCAGTTATCAAAAAATTCCAACACAGGAAATTTCAGGGCCAGACAGCTTTACTAATGAACTCTACTGAATATTTAAAGAAGAATTAACACCAATTCTCCTCAAACTCTTCCAAAATATGGAGGAAGAGGAAACACTTCTGAACTCACTCTACAAAGCCAGTATTACCGTGATACCAATACCAGATAGACATCACAATATTAACTACAGATAATATCCCTGATGAATATACGTTAAAAAAAAATTCTCAAAATGTTAGCAAATCAAATACAAGAACAAATTAAAAGGATCATACACCATGACCAACAGGATTTATCCCTGGGATACAAGGATAGTTCAATGTATGCAAGTGAATAAATGTAATCCACCACATCAATAAAATGAAAGATCAAAATCACACGACTATCTCAAATGATGCAGAAAAACATCCTTTCATGTTAAAAAAATTGAACAGACTTGTTATAGAAAGAATATACCTCAACATAATAAAAAGTATATACAAGAAACCCACAGCTAACATTATACTCAGTGGAAAAAAACTGAAAGGGTTTCCTCTGAGATAAGGAACAAAACAAGGTTGGCTATGCTCACCTATTTAATATAGTACTGGAAGTCCTAGCTAGAACAACTGGGCAAGACAAAGACATAAAAGGCAACCAAATCAGAAAAGAAGAAATAGGGGCATCTGGGTGGCTCAGTTGGTTAACAGATCATGATCCTGGAGTCCCAGGATTGAGTCCCGCACTGGGCTCCCTGTTCAGCAGGGAGTCTGCTTCTCCCTTTGACCCTCTCCCATCTAATGTGCGCGTTCTCTCCCTCCCTCCCTCTCTCTCTCTCTCTCTCTCTCATTTTCTCTCTCTCAAATAAATAAGATCTTTAAAAAAAAAAAAAGAAGTGAAACTGTCACTATTTGCTATGATCTTGTACATAAAAAAATTTGAGTCCATCAAAAAAATTAATCAATGATTAGGAATTAATAGGAATTAATCAACAATTTCACAAAAGTTAGTTACAAAAACGACTTACAGAAATCAGTGGCATTCCTTTACACTAGTGAAGAAGTACTGGAAAAAGAAATAAGAAAACGATCCCAATTGTAATAGCATCAAAAACAATAAAACACTCAGTAATAAATTTAACCAAAGAAGTGAAAGATCTGTACAACGAAGGTTATAAGACTTTGCTAAAAGATACTGAGCAAGACACAAACAAGTGGAAAGATATCCTATATCATGGATCAGAACAATAAATATTATAAAAATGGCCACACTGCCCAAAGCCATCTACATATTCAACACAACCCCCATCAAAATACCAAAGGGATTCTTCACAAAAATAGAATAAACAATCCTAAATTTTGTGTGGAACCACAAAAGATCCCAAATAGTCAAAGCAATCCTGAGAAGAAAGAACAAAGCTAAGGGTATCACACTTCCTGACTTCAAACTATACTGTAAAGTCATAGTAATAAAAACAGTACAGTCCCATAAAAACAGACACATCAACCAAAAAACTGAATAGAGAGTCCAGAATTAAATCTGGCATATACAATCAACCAATAATCAAAGAGAGACAAGAACACCCAGTGATGAACAACAACAAACGGTGCCTCTGTAACAAATGGTGCCTGGAAAACTGGATAACTACATGCAGAGCAATGAAACTGGATCTTCTTATCTCATAGCACAAACAAAAATTCAAAACTTAAGACTTATAAAACGTGATTCCACAGAAGTCCTACAAGAAAACATACAGGAGATGTTCATCAATACTCATCTTGGCCATCATTTTTGGATGATGCCAAAAGCACAAACAGCAAAAACAAAAATCAACAAATGAGACTACACCAAAATCAAAGCTTCTTTACAGTAAAAGAAATAAGAAAAATGAGATGGCAGCCTAAAGAATGAGAGAAAATATTTGCAAACTATACACTGGATAAGAGATTAATATACAAAATACATAACAATTTGATAAGAAAGACACAAACAATCCAATTAAAAGATGGGCAAAAAAATTAAACAGACGTTTTTCCAAAAAGGGCATAAAAATGACCACCAGGCACATGAATAAATGCTTAACATCACTAAGCATTAGGGAAATGCAAATAAAAACTACAATAAGATATCACCTCATGCTTGTGAAGGGACAAGTACTAGGGAGGGTGTTATGGAAAAGGAACACTTACACACTGTTACTAGGAACCTAAATAAGTCCAATGAGTGCAGTAGACAATATGGAGGCTTTTCAAAGAATTAAAAATACATCCACCATACAATCCAGCAATTCCACTTCTAGATATATACTCTAAGAAAAAAAAAATGGGATTTTGTTGAGATATATGCACACCCATGTTTATCACACATTATTCATAATAGCCAAGATGGGGAAACAACCCAAATAGCCATCAATGGGTGAAAGAATAAAAAAAAAAAAAAAAAAGATGTGGTGTATACACACACACACACACACACACACACACACACACACACACAATGGAATACTACTCAGTCATGAGAAAAGGGAATCTCCTGCCATTTGTGACAAAATGGATGGACACTATGCTACATACATGACATAATGAGTACATTATACTAGGTGGATAACTTGACAGAGACAGGTACTGTATGATCTCACCAAAGTGGTATCTGTAAAAATCAAACTTGGAAAAACAACAGAGGATAAAATAGTGGTTACCACAGGATGGGGAGTGAGGGATAAGATTTACAGTGTTTAAGGGTAGAAACTTAAACATTAGTAAAATAAGCCATAGAGATGTGATATACAATGTAATGAATATAAAAAATAGTACTGTACTATAATGATGCAATATGATAAATACTGCTTCAAATGGCAATCAAATTATAATATATAAATGTATCAAATAACATGCTGTATACCTTAAATTTACAAAGTGTAACATGTCAAATTTATCAAATAAAAAATAGACAGGAGTCACAATCTTCTTAAACAAACAAAACCCACAAGGCTTCTGGTAATACTAGGTATTTTAAAAAAGAAAGTGCTAAGACAAGTTACTGAATGGAAGAAAATATTTGCCAATTATATGTTTGATCCACTAGAATATATTTTTTAAAAAATAATCCAAACTCTCACAACTCAATAAGAAAAAAAACCACCCAATTAAAAAAATCAATAAAGGACTTAAACAGTCATTTCTTCAAAGAAGATATACAAATGACAAGGAAAACATGGTCATCATATTTAGTCATTAGGGAAATAAATACCCAAACCACAATAATATACTACTTTATTCCCATTAGGATTGTTACAATAGAGTTTACTTTTTAAAGAAAAATAAATGATGGTTAGGAAGTAGAGAAATTTGAACACTCTGCATTGCTGGCAAGAATCTAGAATAATGCAATCACTATGGAAAACAGGTGAGTGGTTTCTCAGTGAGTTAAATATAGCATTGCTATATGAACCAGTAATCCCACTCCTTGGTACAGACAAAGGGAATTTAAAACAGGTACCCAAACTGATATTTGTACACAAATGTTCTTTTTTTTTTTTTTTTTTTTTTACAAATTTTATTTATTTATTTGACAGAGATCACAAGTAGGCAGAGAGGCAGGCAGAGAGAGAGAGGGGGAAGCAGGCTCCCTGCTGAGCAGAGAGCCCAATGTGGGGCTCGATCCCAGGACCCCAAGAATATGACCTGAGCTGAAGGCAGAGGCTTAACCCACTGAGCCACCCAGGTGCCCCTGTACACCAATGTTCTTAGCAGCACTATTCACAATAGACAAAGAGTGGAAAAACCCAAATATCCACCAACAGATGAACTGATAAATAATTCTGGTAAAAACATACAACAAAATATTATTCAGTCATAAAAAAGAATGAAGTACTGATATATGCTTCCATGTGGATGAACCTCAAACATTATTCTAAGCAAGAAGTCAAACACAAAAGGTCACAAATTGTATGACTCCATTTATATGAAATATTCAGAACAGGTAAATTCACTGAAACAGAGAGAAGACTGGTATTGCTGATGTGTGTTGGAGAGGTGGATTTTGGAATGGATGTTTAATGGAGTGGATGCTTAATGGTATGGTGTTTCCTTTCTGGGTGATGAAAACGTTCTGAAATGAAGCAGAAGTGGTGGCTGCACATGTTACAATGTACTAAGCACTGAAATTACTTTAGGAAGTTAATTTTATATTATGTGAATTTTACCTCAATAAAATTTTTTTTTTAGTAAATTAAGAGATTTGGGGCACCTGGGTGGCTCAGTCAGTTAAGCATCTGCCCTCAGCTCAGGTCACAATCCGAGAGTCCTGAGATTGCGCCCTACATTGGGATCTCTGCTCAGTGGGAAGTCTGTGTCTCCCTTTCACTCTGCCTGCTGCTCTGCCTACTTGTGCACTCTCTCTCAAATAAATAAAAAAATACAAATCTTAAAGATAAATAAATAAACAAAATATATAGATCTGATGACCAACTGCATGTAGCTTAGAAGTGTATGTGGCAAGGATAATAGATACTGAAGATTCTTTGAACAATCAAGGGGGCAGACACCCCAATAAATGAGACGAGAATCACAGCAATTAAAGTGTATCAGTTTAACTATATGTTAAAACGTATGGTCCAATAAAATAAGAAAAAAGAAATGGATAATTATTCTTCCGTAACTGACTGCTACTCATGGCGAGTGCCCTGTGCCATCTCCTTGGGGAGATAAGCAACTGTAATAATTAAAGTACTTTTCTAATATATTTTGTATATTTATCATTTTGGCATATTAAGCAATTAACATACTTTTACTTGAGACAAAAAATATAACCCTCCCTTTTACCCCAGTGTATTATTTTAGTTATTTTTTAAAGAAAATCAGTAGCAACTGGAGTGCTAACAACTAAAAGTAGAAGATAACAAAATAATGGTTTTCACCATTTACACAGATTAAGTGCCTGGTATGAAACATCAGAGGGCTTTCTAAATAAAGGGGCACACATAGGTTTTCTTGAAAAGGACTTCAAAAAGTAAAATAATAATTTCAAAATCAGAAGGTTTTAGTGTTAATGGGCCTTCCCTATCTCAACAGTAATTGCCTCTACTCATTCTACCCTGACTTCTTTGACTTTATCTTCTTGTCAGTTCCTGCTTACTCTCCTCAGTGATCAGTTTCTCCAGCCTCCTGTTGAAGGGCTAGTTTAAAACTACAATCATAGCATCAGAGCCCTGCAATCTCCTCTTTTAAACTGCCATAACAGACAACCCTTTCTAGCCCTGCCAGAAGGCAATACCTGCAAAAGCTAGAATTTTTAGGAAAATAAAATCCATAGTGTGACTGACATTTCTTAGGATAAAACAGTCACCTAATTTGGTCTTTCTTAGGCTATAATTTGGTGAACCTGGAACCAATTCTAAAATTTGTATTTAAATGCTGTACCAATGGAAAAGGGTACATTCAATCAAATGGAAAGCAAACACTTGCACTTTATTGTATAAAAGAAATTGAATGGATGTAGCCTTGATTCTCTTGTATAAAAATACAGAAATGGTCAGAAGAAGAGAGATAGTAAAGTTGTATAACCATCATCTTATTATCAATTTTAGTTCTACAAGAAGTCTTTTTTCTTCTCCTTGGATAACCTCTGAAATAGAGCTGAGAGCCATGGAAAGTTCAACAACCTAGATGTCTCACAAGTATTTAAGGAAAAACAGAAAGAGGAGACAGTGTTCCCACATCAGCGTATCAGGGGACCCAGACTGGCAGAGTCTTCCATTCTTTCAGAAAGAGCACAAATCCCACATGCCTCTGTCACAGCTGTTGTGACAGCAGCCAGGGAAGAAAAAAAGGGGAAGATTTTTCTGGAGCTCTGCTACAGAAGATTTCTTTTTGGCTCTGGAACTCAAAAAGTTTGTTTTATCAGCAGCCTGTTTTAGGTAAATCCTTCCCAAAATATTTATAACCTGAAAAACATTTTCATTATAGTGTTTTAAAAATTGCTTATATTTGAAAAAGGAAAAATAAACTACTGAAATAAATTCGTGAGAAACAAATCTTATCATTCCATTCCAATTTCTCCTTCCAGTTTCTCTTGGGGGCTCATTTCTTCATACTTTCTAAGAATTTTTACAACTATCCAATACTATTTTTTCTTCTTGCCCCAGAAATGTAGATTCAGAGTGAAGAGAAAATGAAATTTCCTTGTGTTGCTTTAATTTTAATATAGTACCTCTAACTGCTCTTCAAATCAGCATCCAATGTTGGTTCTCTCCCAAACACTCCAAGTGACATCAATCATCTACTGTACATGAAAATGTACATGTATGAAATACTCTATCAGAAAATTCATATTCTTAAGAAAAATCAGTTCTCTGTTTATCATAACTATGAGATATCACTTTACACCTGTCAGAATGGCTAAAATCAACAATACAAGAAACAACCGGTGTTGGCAAGGATGCAGAAAAGAACCCTCTTGCACTGTTGGTGGGAATGCAAACGGGTGCAGCCACTCTAGAAAAAAAGTACAGAGGTTCCTCAAAAAGCTACCCTCCAACCCAGCAATTAATTGCACTACTGGGTATCTACCCCAAAGATACAAATGTGGTGATCCAAAAGCACACCTGAACCCCATGTTTATAGCAGCAATGTCCACAACAGCCATACTATGGAAAGAGCACAGATGACCATTAACAGATGAATGGATAAAGACGATGTGGTATATACATACATACAATGGAACACTACTCAGCCACCAATAAATAAATAAATACATACATACATACATACATACATACATACATACAAGAAATCTCACCATTTGCAACAATGTGGATGGAACTACAGGGTATTATGCTAAGCGAAATAAGTCAGAGAAAGACAATTATATTTCACTTATATACAGAATTTAAGAAACAAAACAAACAAGCAAAAGGAAAAAGAGAGAGAGAGATAGAATCCAAGAAACAGACTCTTAATTCAGAGAACAAACTGGTTTCTAGAAAGGAGATGGGTGGGGTGGTGGGTTAAACTGGTGATGGGGAGTATGAAGTGCACTTGATGTGATGAGCACTGGGTGTTATTATAAGTGCTGAATCATTATATCATATATCCAAAACTAATATTATACTGTATGTTAGTTAAAATTTAAATAAAAGCTTGAAAAATAATAATTTTTAAATTTTTCTTTATAATACTGTTATAGGCTGACATGTGCCCCCCAAATTCACACATTGAAGTCCAATATGCTCACAGACTATGCATACAGCATCATGTATGAAGTATCTCTTGTAATATTTCTCCAACTAATCAAAATGTCCTTTTCTTGTTGTAGGGGTTCTCTATAAAATCTGGATACAAGTCCTTGACAGATAAATGTTTTGCTGTTATTTTCTCTCTTAATGGAGGTAATTTTTTTATTGTGATTAATTTTAATTTACAGTATTTACAGTAATTTTAATATTTGTTCCCTTTTGTAGCCTACCAAAGAAAGCTTAGCCTATTCTCTACTTTTTCTTCTAGAAGCTTTCCGGCTTTTACCTTTAGATCCATGATCCACTTTTACCTTTAGATCTATGATCTATCTTAAGTTTTGTGTATGTGAGATAGAATCAAGGTGATTTTGTTTTTTAATCTATATGAGTATCTAATCATTCCAGCACTATTTGTTTACAAACCTTTGTTTCCCCCACTGGATTGTTTTCTTTGTCAATAATAATTTCTCAGGGCGCCTGGGTGGCTCAGTGAATTAAACCTCTGTCCTCAGCTCAGGTCATGGTCTCAGGGTCCTGGGATTGAGCCCCACATCAGGCTCCCTGCTCTCTCTGCCTGCCTCTTTGCCTACTTGTGATCTCTCTCTCTCTGTCAAATAAATAAAATCTTTTAAAAAATAACATTAAAAAACAGTAATTTCTCAACTCTTATTTTATTCCATCTACCTGTATATCTTTATCCACTATCACAATCTTGATTGCTGTAGCATTAGAGTAAAACAGGTAGTATAAGTCAGTTAAGTAATTCTTCAACACTGCTCTATAAAACCTAGATCCTTCATATTTCCACATGAATTTCATAATCAGCATGTCAATTTCTAAAGAGAAAAGGCCTGCTAAGATACCGACTTAATACACAATCAAGGTGGGTGGGAGAGCCAGTGACACAGTCCTGCCATAAACCTGAGGTGCAGTAAACCTCAAATGGGAGGGAACTAACAAACCCAGAGCTTCTCCCTGCAGAGCCAAAGGTTCATATCCCACATCAGGTACCCCACCTTTTCAGATCTGCACCTGAGATTATACTCAAAACATGTGGCTTTGAAAGCCAACTGGCCTTGGATCCACAAGACCCACAGAGCTATACCAAACTGAGAAACATCTCTTAAAAAGCAGTCATGCTCAAACTCACTCATCCTACAGCCCAGCCCAGAAAGAGCTGTTTGAAAAGCACCCAGACTCTACATCAAAGAAATACATTTGCTAATCTTAGAGTGTCAACTGAGAGGTCCCAGCCTGTTTGGATACTCTCAGGGGAAGGAGGTGCTGCTGGGTGCCATTAAGTTCTCCCTCTAACTTACTAAAGCTATTAGGTACCCCCTGACCATTTCTTTGTTGTTGTTTATTTGTTTTTTAAACATTAGACTTTTCTGTTCACTATGGATATCATCTTTATCCTCCAACTGGTGCGTACCACTTTTGTGCTCTCCCTCTGTGTTGCTAGTCAGCAGGCCCCATTTTTCTTTTTCCTTAGAGGGTAGGTACCATCTTTACGTGCTCACTCGGCCATACTCCACAGCACCACTCTCTCTTGAAGGGGAGCTTTTACACACATCTGGTTCCCCAGTTTTTGCAATTACAGCCCAGGAGTGCTCCTTGATAGCCTGGCTCTGGTGGCCAAGGAGGCCGGTTTTCTTGGATCCCAAAGTACTCTACAACTGGACACAGTTCTTGGCAGAATACCACACCCAGGGCTCTGCACACATAGCGGAGTGAAACACAACCCTAATCTTTCTGGGAAAGTGGCCTATTTGCTTATCCAAGAAATTTGCCTTGAGAGGTAGTTTCTGGTCTAGCACACATCTAGGTGCCCACAGACATGCTTTCAGGAAAACAGAGGCCAGTGGGTACAATCTTTGCATTCTGCCTTCCTCTAGCTTACTAGTATCTCTCAGAAAGAAGCTTATACCCTTGTCTGGCACCTTGATTTTTACAGCTGCTACCAGGGACCATGTCTACATCACATGGCTCTAGTGGCCAGCGGGGCTTATGCTCACAGGTCTCTTAAGACTGTCACCAATGGTGAAAGAGTTCTTAAACAGCTACCACTCTCAGGGCACAGAAAGAGGCAAAAGACCCAGAAGTTCACTCCATCTGTGAAAGAGGCCTACAAGCACAGCATCATAGCTACAGCCTCAGGAACAGGCTGCTAATTAAACATACATCTAAGGGCCAATTGTAAAGCTGACCAGAGCTCTCAGAAGATGGGTGCTATGTTCATGTTCACCTTCAGCTGCAATCCAGAGCACCAGTCTCTTGGAAGGGAGCTCTTGCATATGCTTAGTATCCCACTTTTTACATCTGGTATCCTGGTGTTTGTGACTGCCACACAGGAGAGGCCCCTTGAACACTTGGCTCTGGTCAGGCTCTGGCTCTGGCCAGGGGGGCCTGTATTCCTGGCTCCCACAGGACTTTAACAATTGGAGGGACAGTTCTTGGTAGGGTGCCACTCCCAGGGCACTGAACAAACAACAGACTGAAACATACATTCCTCCCCCACCCCCGCCCTGCCCCAACCCCTAGCCCCATCTCTCTGTTGAAAGAGATTCATTTGTTTCTCTTGGTGCTTCAGACTGATCAACAGGCTTCAGGTTTGGCATACATCTTAGAGGCTATGGAGGTACTCACACAGAACATAGGTAGAGGGACACCATCATTGTGCCCTTCCTCTCCCTCACTATAGTTTGTCAGTATCTCCCAGAAAAAGGCTTATACGCTAGTCTGGAGTACTGATATATATATATATATATATATATATATATATACACACACACACACACACACACACACACACACACACACACACATATATATACATATATATATACACACACACACACATATATATATATACATATATATATATATATATATATATATTTTTTTTTTTTAAAGCTGCTGTCTAAAGATCTGGCTTCCAATCTGCTGGGTTTAGGTGTTAGCTGAGATATTCCCCTCTGGGACACTGATACATGCCCTTTGGCACACCCTCAATAACTGGGAGCTATTAAAAATAAATTAGGCTGCTTTGAAAATCATAAAGGACCAAGAGACAACCAAGAACTAGGGAAAGGTTGAATGTCAAAGTTCATTTCCTAAAAGAAACATTCCTCCAAGACTGAGAGAGGTGACAGCTTCATTTAATACATAGAAACAAACACAAAGGGGCACCTGGCTGGCTCAGTGGGTTAAATCCCCTGCCTTCAGCTTGGGTCATGGTCCCGGGGTCCTGGGATTGAGCCCCGCATCGGGGCTCTCTGCTTGGCAGGGAGCCTGCTTCCCCCTCTCTCTCTGCCTGCCTCTCTGCCTACTTGTGATCTCTGTCAAATAAATAAAAAAATAAAATCTTAAAAAAAAAAAAAAGAAACAAACACAAAAAGTCAAGCAAAATGAAGAAACAGGAATGTGTTCCAAATAAAAAATAAATAAAACTACCCCCACCAAAAAAACCCCTTAATGAAACAGAGATATACATAATTTACCTGACAAAAAATTCAAAGTAATGATCATAAAGATGCTTTCCGAATTCGGAAGAAGAGATTAAAAAAAAGAGTTAGAAAATATAAGAAAGTACCAAATGGAAGTCATAGAGCTGAAGAAAGCAATAATTGAACCAAAAAATACACTACAGGGGTTCAACAGCAGACTGGATGAAGCAGAAGAATCAGTGAACTCAAACAGGGCACTGGAGATCACCCAATCAGAGCAGCAAAAAAGGAATGGAAAAAAAACAAAACAAAACCACACAAAAAACCAAAGGTAGCCTAAGGGACTAATTGGAAACATCAAACAGACTTAACATCCATACTATGTCTATTACAGAAGATGGAGAGAGAAAGGGGTAGGAAATTTATCTGAGGAAATGAATGAAATGGCTGAAAATTTCCCTAACTCAGAGAAGGAAACAGACATCCTATTCCAGAAAGTTCCAATTAAGATGAACCCGGAGACTCACAGGAAGACACTTCCTAATTAAAATGTCAAAAGTTAAAGACAAGGAGAGAATCTCAAAAGCAGCAATTAAAAACTATACCAAGTATTAAAAAAAAAAAGGCTACAGAAGATTTTCAGCAGAAGCTTTTCAGGCAGAAAGGAGTGGCACAATATATTCAAAGTGCTGAAAGGAAATAAACTTTCCTTCAAAATACACCCAGCAAAATCATCATTCAGAATTGAAGGAAAAATAAAGAGTTTTCTGGACAAAGAAAACCTACGAGTTCATCTAAAACAGCATTACAAGAAATGTTAAAGGGACTTTTGTAGGCTGAAAATAAAAAGTGCAAATTCATAACAAGAAAACATAGGAAACCAAACTTGGGATTATCTGTATTAGTGGTTTTCAGATGGCTCAAAGGGTGATAAAAGCTGTGTCGGCAGAGAACAAGATCCAGATCACTAGGAACGTCCACCAGTGCGGCTTCCCTGTGAAATAGAGGGGAAAAACCCATACCCAAAACAGGGTCACCATATCGTAGGAGTGGGATTCCCTCTGTTTCCCCTGCACCAGGAGCAGCTGAGCCATCACCAAAGTGGCCATAAAAATGAGGACCATTTCAATGTGCATGGCTTCATGGCTATGGTGCTTGCTATGCATGCATGTGTGCTCAACCCTCCACTGCTCCTCCCGGGAGAGCTCTGACATAACAACCTCATCCAGCTCCCATTCTCTAACAGTACCTTCTCCAACCTCCACTTCTACCACTGCCATCTTCACCAATAGTACAGACACCCCAAGGTTGGTTTATAAGTAGTTCTTGTTTATCTATAAAATAAGCTATGCCGCTGGCATTTTTGGCTACATGGCTGTCATGTTTACCCTTTTTGGTCTCTATTATTCAAGATCAAACCAGAAGATGCCATGGACTTCGGTATTTCTCTTGTCTTCTATGGCCTCTATTATATTGTTCTTGAATAAGACTTTGTAGAAATGTGTGCACACTACACGGCATCTACCATAGGGTTCTACAATGTCAGGCATGTCTACCAAAAATCTCTCAGACAGTGTGTGTGCCATGTGTGGGCAGTAGATCTTCGTGGATGTCAGTGAAGAGGGCATCATCAAGAACATACACAGCATATATAATCTGTCTTGCAATCACGTATTCCATGAGTTCTGCATCCTCGGCTGGTGCACTGTAGGAAGGAAACAGATGTGTCCCTAGTGCAAACAGAAGATGAACCTCAAGAGAATGCTCAGCAATCCCTGGGAGAGGCCTCACATCATGTAGAGGCAACTGCTAGACTGGCTTCGGTATTTGGCAGTCTGATATCATTGGCCTGGTGTAAGGCATCAACTATATCCTAGGCCTGGAATAGTCAGGAAGAAGAGCATCCACCCACTATGGACCTCAGGGCACTCTCCTCCCTGTTTTCTAAGATGTCCTGGGTAGGAAAGACTCAAAGGGACACCTGGACAACTCAGGATCCCTCCAGCTGTGTCCAGGCTGGGGAGGGAGATGTTGGAGAGATAGCCAGTGGGGCTGCAGCAGTGGGGGCATTTTAAAAGAAAACTATCTTGATAAATATTAAAAAAAATATATGAAAGTATGAATCTCATTAGTAAAGGTAAACATTCAGTACAAATGGTGGATTAATCACTTATAAAGCTACCATAAAAGTTAAAAGACAAAAGTAGTAAAAATAAGTATAACTACAATAATTAGTTAAGGGATACACAAGATAAAAGTATGTAAAATGTGATGTCAAAACCATAAAACATGGGGTGGGGGGAGTAAAAATGAGTTCAGAATGTGTTCAAACTTATCAACTTAAAATACAGTTATAAATAAAGGTTGTTATACTAAACCTTATGGGAACCACCAAGCAAAAACCTACGGTAGATTCCCAAAAGATGGTGAGAAGGAGATTCTTTTCCAAGAAAAGAAATGGCAGATGATGTTGGTGTTATGGGGGGCCCCGGAGCTCTGGAATGGGAGGCCATGGTGGCTTCTATAGAGGCTTTAGTTGCAGCATCTAGGTCAGGGCCAAGGCCACAGAGTTCAAAGAGGCAAGGCCAAGGAGTGGATCCCCATCACCATGCTGCGCCATCTGGTCACAGTCATCAAGATCAAGTCCCTGGAGGAGATCTATCTCTTCTCCCTGCCTATCAAGGAATCTGAGACCATTGATTACTTCCTAGGGACATCCCTCTTCAAGGATGAGGTTTTGGAGATTATGCCTATGCAAAAGCAGACGCATGCTCATCAGCAGGCCAGGTTCAAGGCATTTGCTGACATCAATCTGAATGTTAAATACTCCAAGGAGGTAGCCACTGCCATCTGTGGGGCCATCAACCTGGCCAAGTTTTTTTTTTTTTTTTTTAAGAATTTTTATTTATTTATTTGACACAGAGAGAGAGCACAAGCAGGCAGACTAGCAGGTAGAGGGAAAGAGAAAAGCAGGCTCCCTGCTGAGCAAGGAGTCAGATGTGGGGCTAAATCCCAGAACCCTGGGAACATGACCTGAGCCAAAACCAGTCATTTAACCAACTGAGCCACCCAGGCATCCCATGGTCAAGCTTTCCATCATCCCCATTTGGCAAGGCTACTGGAAGAACAAGTAACCTCCAAACTGTCCCATGCAAGGTGACTAGCCACTGTGGCTCTGTGCTGGTATGCCTCAGAGGCACTGATATTGTCTCAGCCAGTGCCCAAGAAGCTACTGATGATGGCCAGTATTGATGACTGCTAAGCCTCAGCAAGGGACTGCACTGCCATCCCAGGCAACTTCACCATGGCTACTTTTGATGCCATTTCCAGTGGCATCTATAGGTATCTCACCCCTGACCTCTGGAAAGAGACTGTGTTCACCAAGTGTCCCTATCAGGAATTCACTGACCATTTTGTGAAGACCCACAACAGAATCTCCATGCAGAGGACCTAGGCTCCAGCTATGGCCACCAAATAGATTTTATACAAGAAAAATTAAGTGGATTAAGGCCTATTAAAAAAAAGGGGGGGGGAGAAGATTGTGAGAAAGGAATCTAAGCACACCACTAACAAAATGTTCAAACCACGAAGGAAGCAACCAACAGAAGGAGCGGAAAGGAATTACAAAACAGCCAGAAAACAATTAAGATGACAATAAGTACATAACCATCATTATCACTTTAAGTATAAATGGACTAAATTCTACAGTCGAAAGACAAGTGGCTAAGTGGGTTTAAAAAAAAAAAGACACCTCTATATATTGCTTACAAAAGATTTTTTTCAGATTTCAGATTTAAGGACACACACAGACTGAAAGTGAAGGGATGAAAAAGATATCCCATATAAATGTAAACGAAAAGTAAGCTGGAATAATTATCCTTAGACAAAACAGACTTTAAAGCAAAGACTATAATTAAAAACAAACAAACGCGGCATTACATAATGAGGAAGGGATCAATCCACAAAGAGGTGTAACATTTATAAATATTTATGCACCCAAACTAGGAACACATAAATATGTAAAGCAAACATTAACAGACCTAAAGAACAAAACACAACAATACAACAATAGAAAGAAATTTTCATATCCTACTTTCATAACAGATAGATCATCCAGACAGAACATCAATAAGGAAACATCAGACTTACACAACATGTTTTGTAGATGAATTGAACAGCATTCCATCCAAAAGCAGAATACATATTCTTTTCAAGTGCACATGGAACATTCTTCAGAATAGAACATATGTTAGTCCACAAAATAAGTACTACTAAATCTAAGAAGACTGAAATCATATCAACCATAGTTTCCAAATATAACAGGATGAAACTAAAACTCAATTACAAGAAGAAAACCGGAGAATTCACAAATATATGAAGATTAAACAACACACTACTGAACAAGCAAGGGATCAATGAAATCAATAACAAATAAAAAGATACCTTGAGACAAATGAAAATGGAAATACAATGTATCAAAATTTATGGGATACAGCAAAAGCAATTCAAAGAGAGTTCAGGAAATAAATGCATACTTCAAGAAAGGAGAAAAATCTTAAATAAACAACTTAACATTACACTGAAAAAAGAACACGTGAAGTCCAAAGTTAGTAGAAAAAGGAAATAACAGAGTAGAAATAAATCAAAGAGACTAAAAAGATAATAAATAAGATCAATGAAACTAAGAGTTTCCTCTGTGAAAAGATATATAAAACTGGCAAACTTCTACTAAAAAAAAAAGAAAAAAAGAGAAAGAGAGAGAGAGAGAACTGAAAATCAGAAATTATAACTAAACATATTATTTAGTTATATATATTTCAATATATTATTTAGTTATATTTATCATAACTAAATATAAATATAAAGAATCACAAAATACTATTATAAGCCACAAATTTTAAAAAATCTATAAGGAATGAATAAATTCCTAGAAACATTCAGGCTTCTGAGACTGAATCATAAAGAAAAAAAAAATTAACAGACGGATTACTAATAAAGAGATTAAATCAGTAATCAAAAATTTCCCAATAAACAAAAAACTGCAAGACCACATGCTTTCACCAGTAAATTCTACCAAACATTTAAAGAAAATTAATGGAAATCTTTCTCAAACTCTTTCAAAAAATAAAAGTGATGGGTATACTTCTGAACTCATTTTATGCAATCAGCACTACCCTGATACCAGCACCACACAAGGACACCATAAGAAAGATAGTTATAGGTAAACAGCCATGATGAACACAGATGCAAAAATTCTCAATAAAATATTAGCAAACCAAATTCAACAACACACTAAAAGGCTCATACATGACATGATCAAGTGGGTATTATTCCAGGGATGCAAGGTGATTCAACATCTGTAAATCAATCAATATGATACAGCACATAAACAAAATAAAACATAAAAATCATATGATCATCTCAAAAGATGCAGAAAGTGCATGACAGAATTCAACATCCATTTATGATAAAAGCACTCAACAAAGCAGACATAGATGGAATGTACCTTAACATAATAAAGGCCATATATAACAAAACCCTGCTAATATCATACTCAGTAGTGAAGAGCTGCAGGCTTTTTGTCTAAGATCAGCAACAAGTCAAGGATACCCCACTATCACCAGTTTATTCAACATAGAAGTCGTAGCCAGAAAAATTAGGCATAGAAAAGAAACATTAGGCATCCAAATTAGAAAGGAGAAGTAAAAATGTTAGTATTTGCAGATGACATGTTATTATATATAGAAAACCTAAAGACTCCACCAAAAAAACTACAGAATAAATAAATTCCATAAAGTTGCAGAACACAAAATTAATATACAGAAATTTGCATCTCTATACACTAATAACAAAGTAGCAAAAAGATAAATTAAGAAAACAATTGTATTTACAATTACATAACAAGAATAAAATACCAGTAGGGGAGGAAGCAAGATGGCAGAGGACTAAGAGACTGAAATATCATCAGATCCCAGGAGTTCAGCTAGATAGTTATCAAACCATTCTCAACACCTACAAACTCAACAGGAGATAGAAGACAAGAATAGCAGAAATTCTAGGAACAAAAAATCAACCATTTTCCGGAAAGGAGGAGATGCAAAGTGAATCCAAAGTGACGGGAAGATACACTGTGGGGAGAGGGGCCGGCTCCCAACAAGTGAGATAGCAGCGGAGCAAAATCGGATCTTTTAAAAGTCTGCTCCACTGAGGGACGTTGCTCCAGAGGGAGCCTTCATGGGGACAGTATGGCCTCAGGACCTGCGGGATCAGAGAAAGACCGGGGGTGCCTGAGTGTGGCAGAGCTCCCAGGTATCAGAGAAGGGAAGCCAGCTACAGAGATGGAGTCGAGGAGTGTGCTCTGAGCTCAGAATTACCTTAAACGGAGACCCAAGTCACAGTCGGGCTGCTACTCTCTGAGCAGTGACCCCACAAGTGGCAGATCCAGAGACCCCCTCCTTCCTCCTCCAGGAGGACTGGCGCAGGAAAGCGTGGCAGGAATCTACTGGGTTTGGAGACTCCAAATGGAGCTGTATGTCAGAGACAGAAATGCTCAGTCACAGACCAGATGAGCAGAGAGCACGGATGGAGTCAGGGAGACAGGAGTGAATGACTGCTTTTATCTGAGGGTGCACTGAGGACTGGGGCCCTAAGCTCTTGGCTCCTCCAGGCCAAAGATTGGGAGGCCGACATTTTCAGTCCTGTCCTCCAGAGCTCTACGGAACGTGTTCAGGGAAGAAAAGCTACTGAGAGTGAACACGAGGACGTTACTTAGCACGGGCCCTGGCAAGGGCAGTGCAATTCCACCTCGGGCAAAGACATATGATACTCCCTACAACAGGCCCCTGCCCCAAAAGATCAGCAAGAACATCCAGCCCAGACCAAGCTCCCCCAATCAAGGAGAAGAGCAGAACTCCAGAGCTGAAGGAAAGCAATGCATAGAATCCATGGCTTTTTCCCCAGGATCCTTAAGTCTTCCAAAGTCAAGTTTTCTTTAATTTTTTTTTCTTACTCTATTTTTTCAACTTTTCCTCTTTCTTCTTTTAACGTTTTTGAACTAGTTTATCTTAAAAATACTTTTCTAAAAGAAATCCTTTAAAAACTTCAATGTTAGTCATATTTTATCACTTCATTGTATTTAACCTTATTTTTTGTATGTATATAGGTTTTGTTCTTTCATTTTAGTATACAATTTCTTCTCATAGGTCAAAATATAACCTATATCTAGCACATGGCTTAATTCTAGTCTCCAGCCTGAACACATTCTCTCTCTCTCTCTCTTTTTTTCTTCTTTTCTTTTCCTTTTCCAACCAATTTAAAGGAATTGTCCTTTCTTGGAGTATTTTTAAAAATTTTTGTCTTTGCAATCATACTCCATCCCTTCATCGTGTTTACCCTAATTTTTGTATATATATGAAGTTTATCTTTCCTTAAAATTCTGGGAGGTAATTTCTTCTAAGAGACCAGAATACACCCAAAATCAATTGGGTGGCTCTATTCTATTCACCAGTCTAATATACCTATATATATTTCTTAAATTTTTTTATTTTTTAGTTTTATTTCTTTCTTCCCCCTTTATTCTCCCCCGTTTTGGTTAGCATACATTTCTCTTGGGTCTTTGCCACACTTTTAGTATTTTACTCCCTTGTTCATATATTCCTAACTGGATAAAATGACAAGACAGGAAAAATTCACCACAAAAGAAAAGAACAAGAGGCAGTAACAATGGCTAGGGACCTAATGAATATAGACATTGGTAATATGCCAGAAGCAGAGTTCCAAATGATGATTCTCAAGGTGCTAGCCAGGCTCAAAAAAGGCATGGAAGATATTAGAGAAACCCTTTCTACAGAAATAAAATCCCTTTCTGGAGAAATAAAGAACTAAAATCTAACCAAGCTGAAATAAAAAGAGCTATTAGAGATGCAATAAAAAATGGAGGCTCTTACTGCTAAGATAAATTAGGCAGGATTGAATTCGTGATATAGAAGACCAAATGACAGAGAATAAAGAAGCTGAGAAAAGAGATAAAAAACTACGGGATTGGGAGAGGAAAATCTCAGATATAAGTTATACCATAAAATGAAACAATATTAGAATAATCGGGATCCCAAAAGAAGAAGAAACAGAGAGTGGAGCAGAAGGTATATTGGAGCAAATTACAGCAGAGAATTTCCATAACTGTGTGAGGAAACAAGCATCAAAATTCAGGAGGCACAGAGAACACCCCTCAAAATCAATAAAAATAGGTCCACACCCCGTCATCAAATAGTAAAACTTACAACTGACAAAGAGAAAATCCTGAAAGCAGCTCGGGACAAGAAGTCTGTAACATATAATGGTAGAAATAGTAGACTGGCAGCAGACTTATCCACAGAGACCTGGCAGGACAGAAAGGATGGGCATGGTATATTATGAGAACTAAATGAGAAAAATATGCAGCCAAGAATACTATATCCACCTAGGCTATCACTGAAAATAGAAGGAGAGATAAAAAGCTTCCAGGACAAACAAAAACTAAAATAATTTGCAAACACCAAACCAGCCCTACAGGAAACATTCAAAGGGGTCCTCTAAGCAAAGAGAGGGCCTAAAAGTAACATAGGCCAGACAGGAACAGAGGCAATATACAGTAACACAAACCTTACAAGCAATACAATGGCACTAAATACATACCCTTCATTAGTTACCCTGAATGGAAATGGACTAAATGACCCAATCAAAAGACACAGGGTATCACAATGGATAAAAAAACAAAACTCATCAATGTGTTATCTACAGAAAATTCAATTTAGACCCAAAGACACCTCCGGATTTAAAGTGAAGGGGTGGTAAACAACGTACCATGCTAATAGACATCAAAAGAAAGCTGAGATGCCTATCCTTACAACAGATAAGTTAGATTTTAAGCCAAAGAGTATAATAAGAGATGAGGAAAGAAACTATACCATACTTAAAGGGTCTGTCTAACAAGAAGATCTACCAATTTTAAATATCTATGCCCCTAACATGGGAGCAGCCAATTATATAAACCAATTAATAACAAAACTAAAGAAACACATCAACAATGATAAAATAATTGTAGGGGACTTTAAGACGCCCCCCTTACTGAAATGGACAGATCATCTAAGCAAAGATCAACAAGGAAATAAAGGCTTTAAATGACACACTGGACTAGATGGACATCACAGATATATTTAGAACATTCCATCCTAAAGCAACACAATACACATTCTTCTCTAGTGCACATGGAACATTCTCCAGAATAGATCACATCCTGGTTCACAAATCAGGTCTCAACCAGTACCAGATGATTGGGAACATTCCCTGCATATTTTTAGACCGCAATGCTATAAAGCTACAACTCAATCACAAGAGGAAATTTAGAAAGAACCCAAATACATAGAGACTAAACAGCATCCTTCTAAAGAATGAATGGGTCAACCAGGAAATTAAAGAAAAATTGAAAAAAATTCATGGAAACAAATGATAATGAAAACACAACGGTTCAAAATCTGTGGGACACAGCAAAGGCAGTCCTGAGAGGAAAATATATAGCGATACAAGCCTTTCTCAAGAAACAAGAAAGGTCTCAAATACACAACCTAACCCTACACCTAAAAGAGCTGGAGAAAGAACAACAAAGAAGGCCTAAACCCAGCAGGAGAAGAGAAATCATAAAGATCAGAGCAGAAATCAATGAAATAGAAACCAAAAGAACAACAGAACAAATCAACAAAACTAGGAGCTGGTTCCTTGGAAGAATCAATAAGATGGATGAACCCCTGGCCAGACTTATCAAAAAGAAAAGAGAAAGGACCCAAATAAATAAAATCATGAATGAAAGAGGAGAGATCACAACCAACACCAAAGAAATACAAACAATTATAAGAACATACTATGAGCAACTCTATGCCAGCAAATTAGACCACCTGGAAGAAACAGATGCATTCCTAAAGACATATAAACTACCACAACTGAACCAGGAAGAAATAGAAAACCTGAACAGACCCATAACCAGTAAGGAGATTGAAATAGTCATCAAAAATCTCCCAACAAACAAGAGCCCAGGGCTAGACGGCTTCCCAGGGGAATTCTACCAAACATTTAAAGAAGAACTAATTCCTATTCTCCTGAAACTGTTCCAAAAAATAGAAATGGAAGGAAAACTTCCAAACTCATTTTATGAGGCCAGCATCACCCTGATCCCAAAACCAGACAAGGATCCCATCAAAAAAGAGAATTACAGATCAGTATCCTTAATGAACACAGAGGTGAAAATTCTCACCAAAATATAAGCCAATAGGATCCAACAGTACATTAAAAGGATTATTCACCATGACCAAGTGGGATTTATTCCACGGCTGCAAGGTTGGTTCAATATCCACAAATCAATTAATGTGACACAATACATTAATAAAAGAAAGAACAAGAACCATGATACTCTCAATAGATGCTGAAAAAGGTTCTGACAAAGTACAGCATCCCTTCCTGATCAAAACTCTTCAAAGTGTAGGGATAGAAGGCACATACCTCAATATTATCAAAGCCATCTATGAAAAACCCACCGCGAATATCGTTCTCAATGGAGAAAAACTGAAAGCTTTTCCGCTAAGGTCAGGAACATGGCAGGGATGTCCGTTATCACCACTGCTGTTCAACATAGTACTAGAAGTCCTAGCCTCAGCAATCAGACAACAAAAAGAAATTAAAGGCATCCAAATTGGCAAAGAAGAAGTCAAACTATCACTCTTTGCAGATGATATGATACTATATGAGGAAAACCCAAAAGACTCCACTCCAAAACTGCTAGAACTTGTACAGGAATTCAGTAAAGTGTCAGGATATAAAACGAATGCACAGAGTTGCATTTCTTTACACCAAAAATAAGACAGAAGAAAGAGAAATTAAGGAGTCAATTCCATTTACACTTGCAACCAAAACCATAAGACACCTAGGAATAAACATAATCAAAGAGGCAAAGAATCTATACTCAGAAAGCTATAAAGTACTCATGAAAGAAATTGAGGAAGACACAAAGAAAGGGAAAAATGTTCCATGCTCCTGGACTGGAAGAACAAATATTGTGAAAATGTCTATGCTACCTAAAGCAATCTACATATTTAATGCAATCCCTATCAAAATCCCATTCATTTTTTTCAAAGAAATGAAACAAATAATCCTAAAATTTATATGGAACCAGAAAAGACCTCGAATACCCAAAGGAATATTGAAAAAGAAAGCCAAAGTTGGTGGCATCAAAATTCCGGACTTCAAGCTCTATTACAAAGCTGTCATCATCAAGACGGTATGGTATTGGCACAAAAACAGACACACAGATCAATGGAACAAAATAGAGACCCCAGAAATAGACCCTCAACGTTATGGTCAATTCATCTTCGACAAAGCAGGAAAGAATGTCCAATGGAAAGAAGACAGCCTCTTCAACAAATGATGTTGAGAAAATTGGACAGCCACATGCAGAAAAATGAAATTGGACCATTTCCTTACACCATACACGAAAATAGACTCAAAATGGATGAAGGACCTCAATGTGAGAAAGGAATCCATCAGAATCCTTGAGGAGAACACAGACAGCAACCTCTTCGACCTCAGCAACAGCAACTTCTTCTTAGGAACACTGCCAAAGGCAAGGGAAGCAAGGGCAAAAATGAACTGCTGGGATTTCGTCAAGATCAAAAGCTTTTGCACAGCAAAGGAAACAGTTAACAAAACCAAAGACAACTGACAGAATGGGAGAAGATATTTGCAAACAACATATCAGATAAAGGGCTAGCATCCAAAATCTATAAAGAGCTTAGCAAACTCAACATCCAAAGAACAAATAATCCAGTCAAGAAATGGGCAGAGGACATGAACAGACATTTCTGCAAAGACATCCAGATGGCCAAAAGACACATGAAAAAATGCTCCACATCACTTGGCACCAGGGAAATACAAATCAAAACCACCTCACACCAGTCAGAATGGCTAAAATTAACAAGTCGGGAAATGACACATGCTGGTGAGGATGCAGAAAAAGGGGAACCCTCCTACACCATTGGTGGGAATGCAAGCTGGTGCAACCACTCTGAAAAACAGCATGGAGGTTCCTCAAAAAGTTGAAAATAGAGCTACCTTATGACCCAGCAATTGCACTACTGGGTATTTACCCTAAAGATACAAACGTAGTGATCTGAAGGGTTATGTGCACCTGAATGTTTATAGCAGCAATGTCCACAATAGCCAAACTATGGAAAGAACCTAGATGTCCATCAACAGATGAATGGATAAAGAAGATGTGGTATATATATACAATGGAATACTACGCAGCCATCAAACGAAATGAAATCTTGCCATGTGTGACGACATGGATGGAACTAGAGGGTATTATGCTTAGCGAAATAAGTCAATCGGAGAAAAACAACTATCATATGATCTCCCTGATATGAGGAAGTAGAGACGCAACGTGGGGGGTTTGGGGGGTAGGAAAAGAATAAATGAAACAAGATGGAATCAGGAGGGAGACAAACCATCACAGACTCTTAATCTCACAAAACAAACTGAAGGTTGCTGGGGGAAGGGGAGTTGGGAGAGGGTGGTGTGGTTATGGACATTGGGGAGGGTATATGCTATGGTGAGTGCTGTGAAGTGTGTAAACCTGGCGATTCACAGACCTGTACCCCTGGGGCTAGTAATACATTATATGTTTATAAAAAAATTAAAAAATTTTAAAAAAATGTATCTCTGGTAGACAGCAGATAGGAAGGTCTTGCATTCTACCAATGTATCAAGCTCTACCTTTTCAGTAAAATACTTTACCTATTTTCATTTAATGTAATTGTTAATAGTTTAATCAAAGTCTATAATTTTACTATTTTCTTTTTTTTAAAGATTTTATGTATTCGTGACAGAGGAGGAGAGAAAGAGTACACACAAGTGGAGGGTGAGGGGCAGAGGGACAAGGAGAAGCAGACTCCCCACTGAGCAGGGAGCTCGATGTGGGGCTCCATCCCAGGACCCTGTGATCAAGACCTCAACCCAAGGGAAGATGCTTAACCCACTGAGCCACCCAGGGGCACCTATTTGTCTTCTTTTCATCTCATCTGTTTATATTCATCTGTTA
Organism: Martes martes; assembly: GCF_963455335.1. Lineage (NCBI taxonomy): Eukaryota > Metazoa > Chordata > Mammalia > Carnivora > Mustelidae > Martes > Martes martes. Next base: position 83,807,210 of record NC_137891.1, read on the forward strand.
CTATCTTTATACCTTTTATATTCTCTATAAATACACTTTAAACTCTACTTTGATTTTCCTATTGATTTTTAGCTATACTTATTTGTATTTTATTTTTCACTTTTAGTGTTTGTTGTAGGAATCATAACATACACCTTTAACTTTTTTTCACAGTGGACTTAGAGCTACTATTCTACCACTTCCATAAAATAAGAACCAAGTAAGGCACATAATTCTATCTATCTAGCCCAATTCTTTATTCTATAACTGTCATATTACATCAACATATGCCATAAATGCCATGTTATAGTGTTAATGTTGTAATTTTTGTTTTAAATTATAAGGTTTAACTTATAGGAGGTGGGGAGGAGATTTTTTTATTTACTCACATATTTACCAATTGCCATGTCCTCTACTCCATCCTGAAGATGTGAATTTTCATCTGGTATTACTTCTCTTTGGCCTGAAGAACTTCCTTTACCATTCTTGTTATGTATACCAGCTGCAATGAAATCTTTTAATTCTTGTTTATCTGAAAAGATTTTTGCCTTCATTCATAAACAATATCTTCACTGACAGAATTCTGTGTTAATTTGTTTTTCCAGCAATGTAAAGGTGTTCTATAGCCTTCTAGCCAGCACTGTTTCTGATAAATGGTCAGCTATGAGTTATTGTTATTGTTAGTTCTCAGGGTGCTTTCAAGATTCTGTCTTTGTCATTTCAACTGCTTGTCTATGATATGCCTAAGTGTGATTTTCTTATATTTATTTTGTTTGGAGATCACTGAGCTTCTTGAATACGTACATTTGTGCCTTTCACCAATTTGGGGTAATTTTCAACCATTATTTTTCCAAACATTTTTGCTCCAATTTCTCCTCTCCTATACTTATAGGATTCCATTAAAATGTGTTGCTGGATCTTTTGATACTGTCTTACCAAGTCACTGAGGCTAACTTCATTTTCTAAAATCTTTTTTCACTTTTCAGATTAAATAATTTCTGCTGGATCCTTTGATACCGTCCTACCAAGTCACTGAGGTTAACTTCATTTTCTAAAATCCTTTTTCACTATTCAGATTAAATAATTTCTACTGATCTATCAAGTTCATTGACTTCTTTCCCAATCTTCTATAATCCCATGGAATTTTTTTATTTCATATACTGTATATTTAATTACAAAATTTTCATGTTTCTATTTTTGTGTCTACATTCATTATGTGCATATTTTCCTTTAAGTCCCTAAACAGGTGCAACAGCTGCTGATTCTAATATGTGAGTCGTATCAGGGCTCATCTCAGTTAACTGCTTTTTCACTTTAAGTATAAGTCATACTTTTCTGCCTGGGATAACAAGGTGACAGTGAGAGGAGGAACATTTATACTAAGAGAAACTGACAAAGCTCCTGACCTGGTAACTCATTAGCTGAAGTTTAGACAATTAAAAAGGGAGATGTTGGAAAATTAAGGATGTAAATTCTGAAACAGATGCTATAAATCATATGGGCACATACTTTCATAGAGAATAAAAACCAAAATATGCTTATTATGAGATCATGAACACATAGATCACGTATCTTATCATATACAGATCATATATATAGGCATTACCTTGTTTATTGTACTTCACCTTATTGAGCTTCACAGTACATTTTTGCAAGTTGAAGGTCTTTGTCAAGCCTACATCAAACAAGCCTATCAGTGCCATTTTTCCAACAGCATTTGCTCGTTTTGTGTCTCTGGGTCACATTTTGGTAATTTTGCAAATTTAGAATATTGCAAACTTTTCCATTATTACGATATTTGTTACAGTGATCTGTGATCAGTAATTACTAGATGCTCAAAGCTCAGATGATGGTTAGCACTTTTTTGCAATAAAGTATTTTTTAATTAGTACTAGGTTGTTTTGTTAGACATAATGGTATTGCACACTTAAGAGACAATAGTACAATGTAAACTCAACTTTTACAAGCCCTAGGAAACCAAAAAATTCACTTGACTCACTTTATTACAGTATTTACTTTACTGGGGTGATCTGTTATGGAACCTACAATATCTCCAAGGTAGGCCTTGTATAAACATAAATTCTAATATAAACAAAAAATATACATTCATCAATATAACCACTACCATTCCTCCTTTTTTTAACTACAAGAACACATTAGAATATGGATTTCTTCTGAAGTGCAATGTACAATGAAGTCTTTAAAATATAATAAAAAAACCCATTATTAAAAACTCTAGACTCCCTTTACAAGCATTAAATTTTGTCACTTTCTATATAAACATAATTATATTTGGGAGCCAGCTGCTAAAATGTGTTTTTGATCACCATAATTATTTCAAGTCTACATATGATATATGCAATGAACAGTTCTTAGACATCAACAGTTAGTACATATTTAGTCACATCATTGTATTCCAATTCACCATTAAAATTCATTAAAAATGTAATTAAAAGTATTACTTTCAAATGTCTATATAAATTTAAACAAATGAGTAAAAATAAACAAAGATAAAATTATAAATATCCTCGGTTTTAGAAATATTTTCAAAGATCACTCTGTAAAGGGTTATAATATATTCCCATGTAAGAATACAAAATTTTATCCTTACTTTGTTGAAACTTTTCCATATTTCATCTATGAGATATTGAATCATTTGTTCTACCACTACTGTTAAGTATACAAAGGAAACATCTATTTCATAACAATGAACAGGTACTTCAAATCTGAAAACCTCATTTCTCTTTAAAACTTCATGAACTACTTTGAGATCTTTCATTTGTGTCAGCCAGCTTATGCTGCACACCTTCAACAAACACCTGAACCTTACTCAGTTTAACTGATATTTATTATGCCCGTTAACTTGCATAGGAGTCACTCCATAAATACATGAGTATTACATAACAAAGCTCACCTAAATCAAACATCCTTCACACTTCCTGAAAAATGTAGGGTATGAAGAGAAATCACTGCTGTGTCTCTGCTGCCCTCTACCGGTATGGTTCTTTGAAGACACAGGAATTGTGAAAACCCAGACAGCCATACCAACCAATACAGAAATTAACATCAGTAATCACCTGTATTTGTCAAATGTGCTAAAAGATGACATTATAAAGAGAACTCATTGCTATTCTCTTTATTTCTATCATGCTTTTTCTCCAAGTAGTTGAACATGTAGTTAAACTGTTAAACTTCAAGGAATACAACCTGAGTAATTAAGAGAATTTGGGATCAGATTCTGTAAGTTAGAATCTCATTCTGCCATTTATTATCTGTATTTCCATTCTCTCATCTATAAAATGGAGTTATTAATGACATCTAGCTGACATGATCAGCACTTTAATAAAGTGCCTGACATATAGTAAAAACACAGGGTTATCATGTTATCAATGTTATTATTACTATTACTATTATTGACACTGTAACAAAATGGCCAGGACCACAGCTCAGAGATCAGAGCTCCTGAGTTAGAATCTTGGCTCAGTCACATACTACTTTATGACCAAAGAAAAATTACTTAATCTCTATATGCCTTAGAATCCTCTGAAAATTAGGGATGATAACAATAGTTCCCATTTCACAAGAGTGATTATGAGGTTTAACTAAGCTAATGTACATAGTACAGCACTTAGAAGAATGTCCCACAAGGAAAAATTCATAATGTTAGCATGTGTTATTATTATGAGTTCAGTTGTCTTTACTTAAGCACTACGAGAATTCTGCTCCAGAGAACTGGCAAAATTGTGCTCACAGGCCAGATTGTTTCCTAAGTCAACAACATCACTCATGTCAGCCTGAGCAAGTAATTCAAAACAGACCTAAATAATAATTAATGTTTCCCACTGAGTGAAAGTATGGTTCTCCCACAGAGTAAGTATCCACACATCATATATGTTCTATTTCTACATTCATGAATGAGAGACAAATAGTGTATTGTTCATAAAATAGTAACAATTATTCAACAGTAAATGGATAAGGGAGAGTTTGCTTCTGGAGAACTAAGTAATACAAAATCCCTAATTACAATATAAATCTTCCCCTCTTCCATTTTATTCAATGTACATGGCTCATTTAAACATTATAACAGACACTGCTGACACCCTACTCATATCTCCTGCCCTATCTTCAGTGACGCTGGCCCTATCTCCAATTTCCAGCAATTCCATTTCTTTGCCTCAGGGATTTCTCTGGCTGCCATAAGCCATTTTTCCCCACCTGTGCAGTAGTCTATACAAACAAGGAAATATTCCATCGCCCAAATTCCACCAAGGGTCATCCCATAACCAATGAATAAGTAACTCAGCACTCTTGCCCCTTTCCTGTCCCCTGATGGGATAATCCTGAGGCTCCCAGAGTTTTACAGCAGTGCTAAGCTATAGATCCCCACAATAATGAATGATCCCTTGATTGACTGCTGTTCCATCCCAGGCTCACCTGCTTACCACTACTAGGTTTTCTCAGGGCATGGTTCTATGCAAATTCAAAGACAAATATTCACAAAAACTGTGAATATAAGACAAGTCCACAAAAACCACATATTTTACTTTTCTCAACCAACCTGAAATGTTGAATAAACAAAAGAGAAAGGTTAAGGTATTGTGTAAGTATGAGGAAGGAAGTGCTAGCATGACTGCAAATGTTGGGCAGAGCATGCAAGTATGAGTTAATCTCCTGAGGGCAGATGCCAAGACAACATTAGCTACAGAAGAGATTCACTGAAGGAAGCACCTGCAAAGGATAAAGCGGAGAAAGTAGGAGTCAAGGAGAGATTTAGGACCACAGTGCAGGTCTGAAAACTATAAGAGGACAAGAAGTAAAAAATAAAGAGAACTGAGTAAAAGAGTCTCAGACTGGAGTGCAGCGCATGGGTAACACGGCCCTAGTACAAACAAAATGAAGGATCCTGAAGGATGGCAGTTGGGGCCGTCAATCAACTGTGTTCCTTGCAGCTGAAGATCTGAGTGCACATTACCACACCTGCACTGCAGAGAATGATGATACAAAGTGATATTATTGCAGCAACTTGAAAAATGTGTCTAGAGAAAAACTTCCTCTCCTCCAAGATTGTTGGTTATTAATATGTACTACTGTTTTTGCATGATTATATACTTCATATAATGCAGTATCAAACTGTACAGATCCTTTGGCAAACTGGCTTACTTCCTCAATATTATTCATGATGATAATATAGCTCTTTACTTTATACAAACCAATTTGCCTGTGTTCATAGAAAATTAGCTTTCAGAAGTTTTTTCTCTTCTAAACAAGGCTATAATGAATAGTCATGTATATATATTCCTTCGGCCATGTGTGAAAATTCCTCTGAATAGTGGCTTTCAAATATTTTTACTTAAGAACAGTAAAAAAAACATTACATATTGTAATTCAACACACATACACCAATAAATGTAACTGAATAAAAAATTGCATGAAAATACAAACTCATACATTCCAATATAGTCTGTTTTATTCCACTGTATTGTATATACAATATTTCATTTTTAATTTACATTTCCCATACTACTAGTGAGGCTGAGCATCTTTTCACATGCTTAGTGGCCATTCAGGTTTCCCTTTCCTATTCATGACCTGACTTTCATTTGGGCTATGTCTTTTCCTTACTGGTTTGTTAAAGTTCTCAATATATTCTGGATGCTACTACAGAATGTCCTTTTCTAGAAAACATTTTTTAATGCAAGCAATAAATTTACTTGGTTCAAAATTCAAAATAGCATACAAGTTATTTAGTAAAAACAGCTTCCTACCACTCTAGAGATATTCCATAGAAACACATATTCTTCCCATTTTTTTTCTTTTTTTTAATTTAAATTTTGTTAGTTAACATACAGTGCAAAATTGGTTTCTGGAGTAGAATTCAGTAATTCAACACTTACATACAGTACCCAGTGCTCATCACACAACTGCCCACTTTAATACCCATCGCCCATCTAGCTGATGACCTTCCCACCTTCCTCTAGCAACCCTCAGTTTGTTCTCTATAATTAAGTCACTTATGACTTTTTTGCTTTTCGCCCTTCCCATACATTCATGTTTTCTTTCTTAAATTCCACATATCAGTGAGATCACATGGTATTTGTCTTCCTCTGACTTATTTTACTTAGCATAAGTAATCCATTCTGATATCCTGTGTCTTTTGATTGGAGCGTTTAGTCCATATACATTCAAAGTGATTACTGAAAGATATGAATGCAGCACTACTGTGTTACCTATAGAGTTGGTGATTCTGGTGCTTTTCTCTGGTCCTTTCTGGTCTTTGTTCTTTTTGGTATTTTTTCCCCACTCATAAAGTCCCCTTAGTATTTCTTGCAGGGCTGGTTTAGTGGTCACAATCTCCTTTATTTTTTGTTTGTCTAGGAAACTCTTTATCTCTCTTTCTATTCAGATGACAACCTTGTTGGATAAATAATTCCAACCCATTACATTAAATATTGGAATACTGGAATAATAATCCCAACTCATCACATTGACTAATTCCAACATATCACTTTGAATAATTCCAGCTCATCTCAGTGAATATTTCCTTCAACTCCCTTATGGTCCACAAGGTTTCAGTGGACAGATCTGTTGCGAACCTGATCTGTCTTCCCTCGTAAGATAAGGATTTTTCTTTATTTTGTTGCTTTCAGGAATCTTTCCCTATTTTGTGAATTTGACTATGATATGCGTTGGTGATGGTTGTCTCTTCTTGAATTTAATGAGATTTCTCTGCTTTTTGGATTTTAATGTCTGTGTCTTTCTCCAGGTTTGGGATGCTTTCACCTATAATTTGTTTGAATAAACTGTCCCTCTTTTCCTCCCTACATCTTCTGGGACTCCTATGATACAAATGTTACAACAGTTTAGTAAGTCGCTGAATTCCCTATGTCTACCTTTGTGATCCATTACCTGTTTTCTTCTTTTTTTCAGCTTCCTCATTTTCCAACTTTTTATCTTCTATATCACTGATTCAGTCCAATGATTCACCTGTCCTCATTTTTATGGCCTCCACTTGGAACTGCATCTTGATTACAGCATTTTTAATTTCAGCTTGACTAGATTTTAGGTCTTTTATCTCAGCAGTACAGGATTCTCTAGTGTCTTCTATGCTTTTTTCAAGCCCAGCTAGTACCCTTATAGTCATTGTTTTAAATTCTAGTTAGCTATATTGATTAAATCCCTGGCTGTGAGTACTACCTGCCATTCTTCTGGAATAAATTTCCCTATCTCATCATTTTGTCCAGAAAAGAAAGAAAGACAGGGAGCTGGGTGGCTCAATCAGTTAGGCCTCTGTCTTCACCTCAGGTCAGGATCTCGGTGTCCTGGGATTGAGCCCTGTGTCAGGCTTTCTGCTCAGCAGGGACTCTGCTTCACCCTCTCCCTCTGTCCCTCCCCCCAACTTGTGCTTGCTCTCTCAAATAAATGAATAAATAAATCTTAAAAAAAATAAAGAATCTAGATCCCAAAGTAAGAAAAAATATAAAAATAAAAAATGCTAATGAAAGTAAACAAAAAAAAAATATAAAGTATACATATAAAAATGTAAACAACTTTTTAAAAAGAATTGCAAAAAATAAGAAAATAAATGAAAAAGAAGGAAGTAAAGAATAAAAGTCCAAAGGAGGCTAGATACTATTTTTCCTCAGTGCTGAAGCTTTCAGAACTCTATGATCAGTAAACTCAGTACAAGTAAACTATTTGTACTGGTCTTCTTAGGAAGGGGTCTGTTGTGCTGATTCTCAGGTGGACTTGCCCTCAGTGGTGGGGGAAGGGGGGGGAGCAGCAGCCAGGGAGGCAGGGCTTGGTATAAGCAGCTCCAGAATCCACTAAGTGGCCCTGTTTTTCTCCCTGAAGACTTTCAGTGCTGATGGGTATGTGGGATGAATACGGTGGCACCCTACTCTCTAGCCCAGGAGCTGAAAACTCACATCCCCCACTCTTCAAGGAACCCTCCCAGAAGAGCAGTCAATTGCTCTTGTCTCCCTAGTTGCCATCAGAACCCTGTGTTCACGTTGTCTGTGTCCAACCTTTTTTACCTCAGGCATGCATCTGAGTTTCAAAACTCCAAGTTTTAGGGACTTCTGTGGCACAGACCTGCGCTGATTCCCAGGGGAAGGTCTTTACACAATTCTGCAGACCCCCCCTTCTTGACAGGCTGCATGATCCGGTAATGAAAGAGAGTCACGTGGCAAAAGAGGAAAATTATTAACCAAGACCAAAAACACAAAAAGGATGAGCTTGCATTAAAAAGAATAGACCCTATGGCTTGGGCTGAATACCTATTTTCCTTCTTGAAATCTGAAATTCCAGTACATGCAAGGCAGAGAGAGTGTCTACTTTACCATCCCCCAACAGAAAGTCTGGGCATTGAGTCACCAATGAGCTCCCCTGGCAGGCAACATTTTACAGACATTATCAAAAACTCATTGCTAGAGCAATTAAGCATACCTTGTGTGACTCCACTGGAATAGAACTCTTGAAAGATTACTGATTTTGCTTTGTATTGTTTCACTATAATAAATCATAGCCCTGAGATTGTACACTAAATGCTGAGAGTCCTCATAGTGAATTACCGAACTTCAACATGGACTTGGAGCAGATTCACCACATACTCAAAAAGCTTGATAAACTCCAAGCAGAAAACCACCTGTAGGCATATCACAATCACACTGCTTAAAAGAAGTAATAAAGAAGAAGTATTAAAAAAATCAAGAATGAGAGGGGACCCTGGGTAGTTCAGACAGTTGAACAGCTGACTCTTGATTTCAGCTCAGGTCATCATGTAAGAGTCCCAGGACTGAGCTCTCTGCTCAGCACAAAGTCTGCTTGGAATTCTCTCTCTCCCTCTCCTGCCCCTCCCCACACCTTCCTCAAATAAATAAATCTTAAAAAGAAAAAATCAAGAATGAGAATAGCTTTAGGCTTCTTAAGAGCAACTCTGGAACTAGAAGACAATGAAATAATGCCTTCAAAATTCTGAAGAAAAATAATTTCCAACCTAAAATTCTATTTAAATTGCCATCCACTTATCAAAGTGTGATAAACTCATCTTCTGACATGCCATTTATCTTCCATAAATCCTCTCTTGAAAGCTACTAGAAGATGTCCTCAATCATACTGAGGGTGAACCAAGAAAGAGGAAGACATGGAATCCAGGATAAAATTGCTCTACATTAGAAAGAAGTGAAGGGAATTACCAGGAAGATGGTGAAGAGAGATGTAAGGGTAGCTAAATCCACAAAGCAGAGAGGATGAGTTCAAATTAGAGCAGCTAGGAGGTTGTGGGAATGAGCTCTCCAAAAAGACAAAACAGCTGGACTGCCTACTTTGCCTGAAAACCTTAACAGGAGAGCTAAACAATGGCAAAAAACGTAGTTTTATTAACAATAAATAAAGTTAGGCAGTGCTCGCTTCGGCAGCACATATAAAGTTAGGCAAACAAAAACCCAAAATAATTAACTCCAAGGAAAATGAAAAGTTGTGAAGGAAAAATAATCATAATTAACATTTACCTTGGTTATGAATATTATACAATGCTAAATACTAATCTAACCAAATCTTGATACATGTGTCCTGAGAGAATGGAGGAATGGAAAAAGTTCAGTATGTAGCAGGTGCAGGGAGTGGGTGAGGAGGAGTAGGTTACCCATGTTACCCATGAGGAGTGGGTTATCCATGTTACCCATGTTTATAAGCGCATTATAAGCATGTTATTTAGAGACAAGGAGGTAAATAATGAAAGAATCACTAAGAGTCAAAAGTGACTGCCCTGGAAAAAGGAGTTAAAAATGAAACACCGAAAGGCTATGATTAACAAATGTCATAACCAGAATTTTGAGACAACTGGTTCTTACCTTTTCAAACTCAGAGGGACTCTCTTCGCTAGTCAAAGAATGATTGCTTGAACAAGAAGCACAGTCTGATATTTCCACAACACTCTCACCATCTTCAAATTCATTATACTCACTAGTATCTTCCCTGTCACTGTCAATCTCCCAGTTAATAAATTGTAGTTCATCTAAAAAACACAATTTTAAACAATTGTATATATCCTTAATGTTTCTTAATCTATTTTCTTTATTCTCAGTAGTTAAAAACATACATATTGCTGAGTAATTTTTAAAATATATATTAAAAGACTGTGAAGGGGCGCCTGGGTGGCTCAGTGGGTTGAAGCCTCTGCCTTCGGCTCAGGTCATGATCCCAGGGTCCTGGGATCGAGCCCCACATCGGGCTCTCTGCTCCGCGGGGAGCCTGCTTTCTCCTCTCTCTCTGCCTGCCTCTCTGCCTACTTGTGATCTGTCAAATAAATAAATAAAATCTTTAAAAAAAAAAAAAAAAAAAAAAAAAAAAAGACTGTGAAAACTACACTCCTACTCTTATCTCTAGCCATCCTGTTTCTCCTATCACCCCTACCACAATTCTGAGGTAACTACTTTTATTAGTTATTTTTGTATCTTTCTAGGGTTTTTCCAGCATGTTCAAGGAAATAAAATATAATTTTTTTTCCTTCTTTCTGATACACTTTTTTTTTTTAAACTTAACAGAGGTTTTCCATATCAGTAACAGGGTATCCTCATTCTTTTCTACAACATAGTATTCCACTGCATAGCTGACCCACAGTTTATTTAATCAGTATCCTTAAAAAAAAAAAAAAAGATTTTATTTATTTATTTGACAGAGAGGCAGTGGGGGAGGGAATATGAGCAGGGGAGTGGGAGAGGGAGAAGTAGACTTCCTGCTGGGCAGGAATCCCAGGGGCTTAATCCCAGGACCTGAGCCAAAGACAGATGCTCAACAACTCAGCCACCCAGGGGTCCCTTTAATCAGTCTCTTGTTAACAGACTTCTTAACGAATTTTCACCTAAAACTTTTTTTTACAGATTTTGCATCAAGTTTTAAAAAAACAAGGAAATTTAGTTTTTAGTTTACTTTATAAGCATTGTTATCTAGGTGCTACTTTTACAAAATTTAATTTGGAAGTTAAATTATTTTCATATATCAAATAACCAAATTTAATCTATTTTTAAAGAAATAAAAGTAGCTATCAGGGTAAATTAATCTCTGAGGTATCTCTGAGGCATGTAAGATAAACCTTTCCTATAGTACAATGCCCAAGCATTCCCTCATGGATACTTCAGCAACTCAGAGGGCTAGAAAGATATCTTGACCCTATTTCAGAGGTATACTAGCAACAATCTTATTTCCAGATAGAAGTAATATTAAAAATAACTTACTAGCTTTAATACCTGAAAGGGAATTCAAAATAAAACCAAAAAAAAAAGAAGAAGAAGAAAAGAAAAATTTAAGCTAAAGATAAAAGTATGGAATAAAGCAAACAAAAATATAAGTCTTCTTTTTTCTGATACTGTTGTTCCAGAAGATAAAAGTCCACTACAGTGATTATAAAAGACTGGAGGTCAGACTAGTCTGGGAGAAGTAGACACATAATGGCAGTAAAATAACTGCAGCAACCACTCTTACCATTAGAGAATGGCAGGGAAATACCACATGTAACACATTTACTCATGGAAGCCAGGCAATGGAACACATAAATTCTCCAGCTTGCTGAAGCATCACAGCAGAAAGCCAAGGGAAAGGTAGAGCTCTGAGGAATGCAAGTGTCCCCAGAGCTATTGTACTTTTTTAGCATTTGTCCATTTGTTCCTCATTCATTCAGTAAAAGCAGTGCTACAGAGAGCCTACTACATCATCCTAGACACTTAAAATACCAAAACAAGGGCGCCTGGGTGGCTCAGTGGGTTAAGCCTCTGCCTTCGGCTCAGGTCATGATCTCAGGGTCCTGGGATCGAGCCCCACATCGGGCTCTCTGCTCGGCAGGGAGCCTGCTTCCTCCTCTCTCTCTCTGCCTGCCTCTCTGCCTACTTCTGATCTCGCTCTGTCAAATAAATAAATAAAATCTTTAAAAAAAAATAAAATAAAATACCAAAACAAACAAACACAGGAGATAATACAGAACACTGTTCCTACCCTGGAGAAGCCCATCGATGAATAACACTTACACTGCAGCTTCTGAGTGCTATAAAATGATATACCACAACCCAAACTAATAAGACCTTTCATTCTTCACAATAATTTTATGAAGCAGGCAAGACAATTACTGATGAAGAAACTGAGTCTCCAAAAAGTTAAGAAGCTTTTTCAAAGTTACAAAAATAGACAAATGGAGGGGGAATATTTTTTTTTTAAAGAAGAAAAGATTTTGACAATTTTAATTCAGGGCTCTTCCCTCTCAATCACAATTCTGGGCCTTAAGGCCCAGAGACTCTAATCCAATATAAGTAGAAGGAGGTCTAGGTATACTGTGTTTAAAACTCACCTGGTAGATGGAGAGGAGAAGGGAGTTCAGGGAAATTGGAGGGGGAGACGAATCATGAGAGACTATGGACTCTGAAAACAATCTGAGGGTTTTAGAGGGGTGGGGGGTGGGAGGCTGGATGAGCCTGGTGATGGGTATTATGGAGGGAACATACTGCATGGAGCACTGGGCATGGTGCGTAAACAATGAATTCTGGAACACTGAAAAGAAATGTAAAACAAAAACAAAAACAAAAACAAAAACCTCACCTGGTAATTCTGATAAGAAGCCAAGTCTCCTAAGCACCAGAACAGTGTTGAAGCACACAGCACTGAAGTTAGACATCCTAACTATAAATATTAATTGGCACACTTGTTAACTATTTGACTCCGGGTAAGTGATTTGACTTCTCTGAGTCCCAAATTCCTTCTGTAAAATGAGGGTACTCAGCTCACAAAATATAGTACATATAGTAGATAAAAGATATAGTAGATTAAAAAAGAAAATAACATACATCATATCCAGCCAAGTGTGTGAGGTATAAGAAGAAACTGATAAACAGTAATTAAGGGTAAAAAGCAGTGAGGGGAGGAGGAGACAGAAAAGGAACAGAGAAGAGAAAGATAAGCCAGCAGTTACACACATGATTAGATACACTCAAAGGGATCAAAGGGATCATGTACTTGTTACCTAATAGTCAACTTGCTTAAGAAAAGTCAACAATTTGTTAACACATTTCAAAGTAATTAGCTCAAAGCACCTTTCCATTCTCAGAATTTTGAAAACTACTATGTCTTTTAATAGAAAGACATAGACAATTTTAATAGCAGTTTTAATGTACTTCACATAGCATACTATCCACCAACAAAAAAACATAGTTTTTAATAACAAAATGTTCTTAGATATGTAAAGACCAAGAGTTACCAAACAACTAATTTCATTTCATATGGTTGAATTAATAAAATAAGCCCTGTAAGCTTATGTATAACCTTAAAATACCACCTCACCTATTTATTACTAGAATGTGAACTGGTAGTTACCAAGATGGCATACAAAGTGGCCAAAGGTATATAATCCCTTCCCACAGGGTTTGTCTGTATAAACATAACCTTAACCAAGTAACCAACTCATATGAAGGTTATTTTGAAAGCATTAAGACTTCTAAATACTCTAGATGAGCTATATACTCTAAAAACTATAAAAAGACATGATTTTGCTAATTCTAAGTCTACGGTTCTCAACTCAGGATGATTCTGCCCTTCTGCGGACATCTGACAACAACTGGAGACATTTTTAGCTGTGACAACTAAAGCTAGGGGAGGGATTCCTGGGTGGCTCAGTCAGTTAAGCATCTGCCTCTGGCTCAGGTCATGATCCCAGAGTCCTGGAATTGAGTCCTACCTACATCAGTTGGGAGCCTTCTCCTCCTGCCTGCCACTCCCCCTACTTGTGTGTATGCACACACTTTCTCTCTCTCTAACAAACAAACGAATAAAATCTTAAACAACAACAACAACAACTGGGGCTGGCAGAGCTGTCACTAGTGAACGGAAGCCAGAAATGCTGCTAATCACCCTATGCTGCACAGGAAAGCCCTCTCTCCCACACAAAGAGTTTTCTGGCCCCAAATGGCATTAGTGACAAGTTTGGGAAACCTTGTTTTAAACTGTCAAAAACAGGGGCCAAAATGGCAGAGAAGCAGGGGACCCTATTTCAACCAGTCCCCTGAATTAAGCTGGATATCTACCAGACCACTCTGAACACCCATGAAATCAGCCTGAGAAGCAAGAAGATCTATCAGGATCTATACCAACAGAATATCCCCAGTGGCTGGTTTTGAAGTATGAAGCAGGGAGCCATGATTCTGTGGGCAGATACTGGATGATAAGTGGAAAGGGGAGGGAGCTATCAAAAGCAATGTCCCTGGGAAGGTGAAATAACACAGGAGCCCAAAAGCGTCCCATGCTGGGGACAGGGCACGAACTCGCAGACTGGTAGCCTCGGGGAAAGGCCTTTAGGGCAGCCCCCCAGACTGAAACCTGGAGCTCTGGAGGCAGACCTGTGAACTGGAGGTAGCTGGTGGTTTTAGAAGCACAAAGGGCACAGACGTGCCTGGACCTGGAAGTGACCGCTAGGAGTGCTGCTGTGGGGCACACAACCCAGGACGCTGGGGTTTTCAGCAGCAAAGACAAAAACAGAGACAGTGTGGCCTGTAGGGCTTTCTGGAGAACAGACTGTGATCTCTCTGTTCTGAGACAGAAGACTGGATAAAGTCACTTCTGCTCTGACAGAAAACAAAAGCCCCCCCAAAACCAGTTTTCACTAAGCCCATATCCCCCACAGGGGGCAGGGCAATTCTACCCAAACAGGGTTGCCTGAGTAACAGTGCAGCAGGACCTTCTGACCTTCAGCCACAAGACAGGCTGAAAGAACAAGAGGCTAACAACCCTAAGGTCCCTATAAAACAGGTGCATTTGCTTGGGTTGTGGTCAATACTTTGAACTCTGTACATTCCCTCAACCACCCTTGACCAGAATGACTAGGAGGAGGAATCCCCAACACGGGAAAAATTCAGAAGCTGTGACCTCTGCAACAGAATTAAAGGATATGGATATAAGCAAGACATCAGAAATAGACTTCAGGGTAACAGTTATGCAGACAATAGCTAGGTTGGAAAAAAACACTAATGACAACATAGATTCTCTAAGGGCAGAAGTGAGAGCTCATCTGGCAGAATTTTAAAATGCCATCAATGACATCCAATCTAATCTAGATACTCTAACAACTGGGGTAAATGAGGCAGAAGAATAAATTAGTGATCTAGAGGACAAACTAATAGAAAAGAAGGATGAGGAAAAGGCCTGGAACAAACAACTTAGAGTCCATGAAAACAGAATTAGAGAAAAAAATGACATCATGAAATGTTCCAGTGTCAGAATTATTGGGATCCCTGAGGGGCTGGAGATAGTGAGAGGACTAGAAGATATATTTGAGCAAATCATACCTGCAAACTTCCCAATCTAGGGAATCAAACAATTGTTCATGTCCTAGAGGCAGAGAGAACACCCCCCAAGATCAAGGAGGGCAGACGGACCCCCAGTCATGTGATACTGAAACTCGTGAACCTTAAACCAGGTAAAACATCTTAAGGTCAGCTACTGGGAAGAGATTCCTTATGTACAGAGGGAGGATCATCAAAATAACGTCAGACCTGTCCACAGAAATCTGGCAAGCCAGAAAGGGCTGGCAAGATATATTCAGGATACTAAATGAGAAGAACATGCAGTCAAGAATACTCTATCCAGCAAGGCTATCATTTATTTGGACAGAGATGGATGGATAGATGGACGGAGAGAGAAAGAGCTTCTAAGACCAGCAAAAACTGAAGGAATATGTGACCACTAACCCAGCCCTGAAAGAAATGCTAAGGGGAGTTCTATAAGAGAAGAAAGACCCCAAGAGTGATGTAGAACAAAAATTACAGAGACAATCTATAGAAACAAGAACCTTACAGGAAACATGATGACAATAAAAACGTATCCTTCAATAATCACTCTCAAGGTGAATGGCCTAAATGCTCCCATAAAATGGCACAGGGTTGTAGATTGGATAAAAAGACAGGAACCATCCATATGCTGACTACAAGAGACTCATTTTGAACCTAAAGATACATCCAGACTGAAAGTGAAGGGATAGAAAACATCTCTCTTTCATGCTAATGGACTGCAAAAGAAAGCTGGGGTAGCAATCCTCATATCTGACAAATTAGATTTTCAGCTAAAGACTGTAGTCAGAGATACAGAAGGACACTATATCATTCTTAAAGGGTCTATCCAACAAGAACTAACAATTGCAAATATCTATGCCCCCAACATGGGAGCAGCCAACTACATAAGCCAACTGTTAATCAAAATAAAGAGACATACTGATAACAATACGTTAATTGTAGGGGATCTTAACAGTCCACTCTTAGCAACAGGCAGATTATCTAAGCAGAATATCAACAAAGAAACAAGAGATTTGATGGACCTCAAAGAAATATACAGAACATTCCACCCTAAAAGAACAAAATACTCATTCTTCTCGAGCACACATGTAACTTTCTCCAAAATACACCACATACTGGGTCACAAATCAGGGCTCAACCGATACCAAAAGACTGAGATTATTCCCAGCATATTCTCAGACCACAGTGCTTTGAAACTGGAACTCAATCACAAGAAAAAATCTGGAAGAAATTCAGACACTTGGAAGCTAACAACAACAAACTTAAGTTGTTAGCTATAAAAATAATACTTGTAATAGTTAGCTCTTAGATTTGTTGTGAAAAATACTAAACGAGGAAATGTTTATAAAGGACTGAGCATAGAGGAAAAGACTCAGTATGGTCCTCACTAATACTGTTAGAAAAGGAATGAAGTTTTCTCCAATATTGAGCCCAATATAAAACAAAAAGAGGATTTCTTATCAAATTATCAATTTACCTTCACTGGCCCCATCTTCCGGACATGAAATATTCCTGTTCCTGGTACAAAACCTGTCTATTCCAGAACCATGTCCATTATATCTCTGTGACTTAAAAACTGTTTTATCTTCATCAGACAGATCACTTTCACTGGAACTCCATGTTATATCTTTTAGCTCACTGGTACTCTTAGATGCAGTACTTTCTGTTAAAGAAAAAAAAAATGTATAACAACATATTCAACTGATATAGTTATTTGCCAGAATGAAATTTTATACATGTTACTCTGTCAAAGTCACAAATAACAAAATTCTGATGATAGTGAAAGCCATGTCTTATATCAGATCAGCCTGTGTAAAGTTCTATGTGGAACCTAAGATTCTTTGAATTAAAATGAAATTTATGAAGAAACAAGAACTAATTAAGTTTAAAAAAAAAAAAGGAAAATGACTATAGCACAAATGAAAATTCAAAAAAAAAAAAACCTTGAACTAATTATACAACTATAACTTTCTAGAATAATTGATGAAACCAAAAGAACAAGACAAAACACAAAACAAACCATATAACCAGTATTTATGTACAAGAGAAATGCTTCTGCGTGCCTCCTGTATCATATTAGGAGTCCTAGTAGCTACAATGTGCTTAAAAACACTTAATAAACTCTTTTAACTAAATTTGTCATTTTGAGGTAACAGTAGATCCACATACAGTTGTAAAAAAAAAAAAACAATAGAGAGAGCCCTTGTATGCTTTATCCAGTTCCTTCAATGGTAACAATCTGCAAAACTATAGTGCAACATCACAACTAGAATATTGATTCTGATACCTACAAGACACAAAACAATTCCATCACCATGAGAATATCTTGCATTACTTTTATAAAGCCACATCTTAGCCACCCTCTTACCCAATTCTCAACGTCTAGCAACAAATTAGCTTTGCATTTTTGTAATTTTGTCATTTCAAGATTGATATATAAATGGAATCATACTATCTGACACTTCAGGATTGGCTTCTTTTACTCAGCATAACTCCTTTGACATTCAACCAAGTTGTTCTGTGTATCAATACTTTCCACTACTAAGTATTATTACATGACATGTATGCACCGTAGTTTATCCATTCACCCACTAAAGGGTATCCGTGTTGTTTCTAGTTTGGGGCTATTACGAATAAAGCCGCTATGAACATTGTACACAGGGTTTTATGTGAAGTAATTTTCATTCTCTGGGATAAATGTCAAAGGGCAATTCACAGGTTGTGTGGTAATTTCATGTTTAGTTTTATAAACTGCCAAACTTTTCCAGAGTGGCTGTACCATTTTACAATCCTATCAGTAACGTATCAGTTTCTCCATATTACTGACAGCATTTCAGTGTTGTCACCATTTTTTACTTTGTCATTCTAATAGGAAACCTAGAAAGAATGGGGCTATTCCATCTTGAAGTAACAGGAAGCTGAGAGGAAACGTCACTAACAGTGATCAGAAAAGGAATATACACCTAAAAAAAAATAATTTTTTCTGCTTATGTTTACAATTTAGTTACAATGCTAAAACTTAAAAAAGTCTCTTAGAGGTATTTCAATGAGATTAAGAGGTTAAAATTATAATTCAAGTTCTATAGTAGAGGAAATAGGCTTAGAAGTTAAATGGTTTCATTCAATACATATTTACATAACAACTGATAAAGTAAGTCTTAAGGAAACAGAAAAATAAGAAAACTTCTCTCTCAAAGAATGCATGGTCTAAAACACAAATCATAAAAAGAAAAATTAACTATTAAATTCGAGGTATGTCACACTATAACAGTGGCACAAAAAAAAGCAAGTGCTCCAATATGTGTTCATCAGGAAAACAGATTCACTGACAAAATGATGTCTAAAAAACAGCACTTACACAGGCACAAAAGCATTAAATAATTACAAACATTTACTAAACACTTACTTGGTGCCATGAACATCTAGAATTACTAAACCTGTCTACCTTCAAAACATAAAATTAAAAATAAACTAAACTTCATCCATATTGATTTAAATAGCTAATAAAAACTAAGCTGTGCATTTACTTACAAAAGATATTATCATATCAGTCCCTTTTATTATTATGCATCTGGAATAGTAAACTGAAAAGGAAAGAGTGGAATATGACAGAAGGAGAGAATGTTTGTATCCCTTAAAATTCACAGTTCTGGGGCACCTGGGTGGCTCGATTGTTAAGCATCTGCCTTTGTCTCAGGTCATGATCCCAGAGTCTGGTCAGGTAGGGCTCCTAGCTCAGCGGGGAGCCTGATTCTTCCTCTCCCACGCCCCCTGCTT
Source organism: Martes martes (assembly GCF_963455335.1). Classification (NCBI taxonomy): domain Eukaryota; kingdom Metazoa; phylum Chordata; class Mammalia; order Carnivora; family Mustelidae; genus Martes; species Martes martes. The sequence continues at coordinate 83,826,289 of NC_137891.1, forward strand.
GTATTCCCTCTCTTGCTGTCTCTCTCTGTCAAATAAATAAATAAAGTTTAGGAAAAAAAAAATCGCAGTGCTGAAACTTAGTCCCCAGTGTGTGGGATTAAGAGGTAGGGACTCTGGAGGTGGTTAGGTCATGAGGGTGGAGCCCTCATGGGATTAGTGCTCTATATAAGAAGCCTCCAGAGAGATTCCTGGCCCCTTCCTCCATGTGAGTCGACGGCAAGATGGTAGAGTCATGAGCCTGGAAGTGAGTCTTCACCACACACTGAATATCCTGATATTATTATGTGTATATTATATTCTGAATATTCTGGACCAATTTCTGCCATTTATAAGCTACTTAGTCTATGCTATTACTGGTCTATTACTAGTCTATTGGTCTATTAGTGTGATCAGCCTAAGACAGGAAGGAAGGAAAGTTATCACTGCTTTCAGATTATATAATGAATTCATGGAATTCATAATCCATGAATTACAGAAACTTTACATGATTTATGCAGATAAAACCACTACCAGGAATTTAATATCAACTCATTTTATTTGTTGAAGGGTACCCTTGAAATCAAGACCTAGTCCAGTGAAATTCTAGGAAGGATATCAGCTAGACTATGAGAATAGCTACAACAGGTAAACATTTATGAGTGCCCTTTGCAAGCCAGGCATTGTGCTAGCATGTGGTATTACAGGCTGAACTGTGTTACCTCAAAGGTCCTTCACATGTTAAAGTTCTAACACTCCAGTATCCCAGAATGTGATTATTTGGAGATAGGGTCTTTACAGAGGTGATCAAGTTATTCCAATAGGACAAGTGTCCTTATAGGAAAGGAAAAATTTGGACACACGCAAGGAGTGGGAAAAGGAAGACACATGGAAAGTGAAGACACACAGAGAGTGAAGAAACACATGGAAACACAACCATTACAAGACAAGAAAAGAACCCTAGAGCAGATCCTAGAAGGAACTAATCCTGCTAATACCATCATTTTGGACTCAAGTAGCCTCTAGAACTGTGAGATAATAAGTTTCTGATATTCACACAACCCAGTTTGCACACTTTATTACTGGTATTTTATCATGGCAGCCCTGGCAAACTACTACACCTAGGATATACAGAAGAGCAACAAAGAAAGCTCTGCCCTTTGGAAACAAATGGTACAAAGAGGAGAAAAGCAATTCAACAAATATAACAACAACAACAAAAAAATTTAGTGACACCTCTCAAGGAGCAGGCATTTCTGACCTCAAAAACAAAAATTTTAAGAAAAAAATCTGTATGGCTTTTAAGGAAAAAAAAAACCTTTTTAAGGAAAAAAAACCTTTCACTTTGGTAAAAAATATATATTTTTTTATCATATGTTATATTATTAGGTAAAAAAGTATATATATTTAAGTTCTACTTTTCAAAGAAAATCATCTATAAGGGCTCCAGGCTCTTATTTTCAAGTGTATAATCTTTTGTCTTCCTTTTCCCACTCCTTTCCATTGCCTGTTTCCTGCCCTATTCAGTCTTCTCCAGTTACAGTGTCTTACAGTTGAGGAAAGAGAGACACAGAGACATATCTCTCCTTTTGTGCACACTCTGCAAAAGTATGTTCTCCCACTTCTCCTTCCCAGCTCTCACAAAAATACTACTTCCCAGCCTAAAACTTCTGTTAATATTATGTCTGAAATTAATACCTTACAAGCTACAATTGGGGGGCATCTGGGTGGCTGAGTGGGTTCAGCCTCTGCCTTCAGCTCAGGTCATGACCTCAGGGCTCCTAGTATTGAGCCCCGCATCAGGCTCTCTGTCCCCCCTCTCTCTGCCTGCCTCTCTGCCTACTTATTCTCCCTCTCTGTCAGATAAATAAATAAATTCGTTTGAAACAAACAAACCAAAAAAGGCTACTATTGGGGCATCTGGGTGGCTCAGTCAGTTGAGTGTCCAACTCTTGGTTCCAGCTTAGGTCATGATCTCAGAGTCATGAGATCAAGGCCCATGTACAGCTCCACAAGGGGAATAGACCCTGCTTAAAATTCTCTCTCTCCCTCTGCCCCACCCCCTCTCTCCTGCACTAAAAAGGAAATTAAAAAAAAAAAAAAGATACTATTTTAAAAATGAGCCAGTTCTAGGAAATACCTTGAGACCCTCATTCCTATTTCTGTTTACCAGTTTTTGTTAAATTTTTAACAATATTTTCTTGCCTCAACAGGCACTTATGCTGTAAATACAGTAATTATACATTGCTGCAAGCTCTTTCAGCCTTTCAGAATATACTGATCATTCTCTGAAGTCCAAAGAACAGGAGGGTGGGTTGAATATATATTGGCACAGGGAAACCATCGCAAAAGATCTTTCTGTAATTAAACACAAGTTCAGGGGCACCTGGGTGGCTCAGTGGGTTAAAGCCTCTGCCTTCGGCTCAGGTCATGATCCCAGAGTCCTGGGATCGAGCCCCACATCGGGCTCTCTGCTCGGCAGGGAGCCTGCTTCTCTTCCTCTCTCCCTGGCTGCCTCTCTGCCTACTTGTGACCTCTCTCTCTGTCAAATAAATAAATAAAATTAAACACAAGTTCAGAGCTTATTTTATATTTCCTTTTTTCCTCAAGTTGAATATGGCTATACTTACTTAAATTCACCAACAAAATAACAACCACACCTGTAAAAGAAAATCTTTTCTACATATACTATGATAGAAATCAGAATTAAATTGATCTTTGAAAATCACATCATTTGGCACTAATAATAAGAAAAGTTAAATTCTACAGTTCCATCAGAAGATGATGGAATTAGAGGAGCAAGATGGCGAAGCAGTAAGAGACTTAAATATCATCAGGTCCCAGAAGTTCACCTAGATGGTTATCAAACCATTCTGAACACCCACAAACTCAATAGGAGATACAAGAGAAGAGGAGAAACAATTCTAGGAACAGAAAATTGACTACTTTCCAGAAGGTAGGACTTGCAAAATGAATCTGAAGCACTGGGAAGATAGACTGTGGCAGGGAAAGGCCAGATCCTGGCAAGTGAGAGAGCAGTAGAGCACAAATTTGGATTTTATAGAAGTCTGCTCCACTGAAGGACGTTGCTCCAGAGGCAAAGCAGGGGAGGGGATGCAGCCCTTGCTGGGACAGTGTGGTGTCAGGACTCACAGGGACACAAAAAGACCAGGGGTGTCTGAGGGTGACAGAGCTCACAGATACGGGATCACAGTTATGGGATCGGGGAAGTTAGCTGTAAAGATGGAGCTGAAAAGTGGGCTTTCACCACGGGATTACCTTAAACCATGATCCAAGGCACAGTCGGACCACTACTCTTTGAGCAGGGACCCCACAAGTGACAGATCCGGAGATGCCCCCTCGTCCTCATTTGGGAGGAGCAGGGCAGGAGCGCACTGCAGGAATCTGTTGGGATTGGAGACCCCAAACAGGACCATGAGCCAGAGAAAGAAACGCTCAGATACATACAGGGTGAGCATGGAGTGTGGCCAGAAACCAGGAAGACGGGAGGGATTGACTGCTTTTCTCTGAGGGTGCACTGAAGAGTGGGGCCCTGAACTTTCGGCTCCTATAGGCTGGAGATCTGGAGGCCACCATCCTCATTCCCATCCTCTAAAGCGGTACAGACAGAGTTCAGAGAACAAAAGCTACCGAGAACGAACCCAAGCAGATTACTTGGCCTGACCCCTGGCAATGAGGGTGCAATTCCTCCTCAGGAAAAGACATTTGAGAATCACTGAAGCAGGCCCCTCCCAAACAAGATCAACAAAAACATCCAGCCAAGACCAAGTTCTCTGTGGAACTACAGAGCTAGGGGAAAGCAACACGTAGGCTTCATGGCTTTTTCCCTATGATCCTTTAGTCTTCAAAAGGTAAATTTTTATAATTTTATTTTTTTGTTATTCTATTTCCTTTCTGTTATACTACTGATTTATTCTATTTCTTTTCTATTAACTTTTCCTCCTTCCAATTTCAACATTTTTAAACTATTTTATCAATACCTTTTTAACTTTTTAAAATTTTCATTGTTACAGTCATATTTTATCCCCTTGTTGTATTTAACCTTAAGTTTTTGTATACATGTATGTTTTTTATTTCTTTAAAATATTGGGACACAATTTCGTCCAACAATCAAAATATACCATAAATCTAGTGCATGGCTTTGCTCTTGTATCTATCTAGACTGATCATATTCTTTCCTCTTTTCATTCTTTTTTCAACCAACTTCTTAAAAATTCCTTTTTTAGAATCTTTTTTAATTATCAACTTTATAGTCATATAACTACCCTTCATTGAGTTTACCCTTTTTTGGTATATATATGTTTTGCTTTCATCGAAATGTTGGATGGTAGTTTCGTATACAGACCAAAATATAAGTGGGTGGTTCTGTTCTATTCACCAGTCTAAAATATATATATATATCAGATATATATATCATATATAATACTTATTTATTAGCCCCTCCTTCTCCCCCTGGTTTTGGGTCTCTTCTAATTTGGCTGATATATTTTTCTGGGATCGTTGCTACCCCTTTTTGTATTTTGTTCTCTCATTCACCTATTCTTATCTGGATGAAATGACAAGGCTGAAAAATTCACCACAAATTTAAAAAAAAAAAAAAAAGAACAAAAGAACAAGAGGCAGCCCCAACAGCTAGGGACCTAATCAATAAACACATTAGCAATATGTCAGAACTAGAGTTCAGAATAATGATAATGCAAGCTGGGCTCGAAAAAAGCATGGAATATTTAGTGAATCCCCTTCTGGAGAAATAAAATCCCTTCTGAAGAAATAAAAGAACTTAAATCTAACCAAGTTGAAATAAAAAATGCTATTGATGAGATGCAATAAAAAATGTAGGCTCTTACCACTAGGATTAATGAGGCAGGAGAGAATTAGTGATATAGAAGACCAAATGACAGAGAATAAAGAAACTGAGCAAAAGAGAGACAAACAACTATTGGACCACAAGGGGAGAATTCGAGAGATAAGTGATACCATAAGACAAAACAATATTAGAATAATTGGGATCCCAGAAGAAGAAGAAACAGAGAGAGGGGCAGAAGGCATATTAGAGCAAAATATAGCAGAATTCCCTAATCTGGGGAAGGGAACAAACATCAAAATCCAGGAGGCACAGAGAACCCAACTCAAAATCAATAAAAATAGGTCAACACCCCATCATCTAATAGTAAGACTCACAAGTCTTATTGACAAAGACAAAATCCTGAAAGCAGCTTGGGACAAGAGGTCTGTAATATACAACAGTAGAAATATTAGACTGGCAGCAGACCTATCCACAGAGACCTGGCAGGACAGAAAGGATGGGCATGGTATATTATGAGAACTAAATGAGAAAAATATGCAGCCAAGAATACTATATCCACCTAGGCTGTCATTGAAAACAGATGGAGAGATAAAAAGCTTCCAGGACAAACAAAAACTAAAATAATTTGCAAACACCAAACCAGCCCTACAGGAAACATTCAAAGGGGTCCTCTAAGCAAAGAGAGGGCCTAAAAGTAACATAGGCCAGACAGGAACAGAGGCAATATACAGTAACACAAACCTTACAAGCAATACAATGGCACTAAATACATACCCTTCATTAGTTACCCTGAATGGAAATGGACTAAATGACCCAATCAAAAGACACAGGGTATCACAATGGATAAAAAATCAAAACTCATCAATGTGCTATCTACAGGAAATTCATTTTAGACCCAAAGACACCTCTGGATTTAAAGTGAGGGGGTGGTAAACAACGTACCATGCTAATAGACATCAAAAGAAAGCTGCGATGCCTATCCTTACAACAGATAAGTTAGATTTTAAGCCAAAGAGTATAATAAGAGATGAGGAAAGAGACTATATCATACTTAAAGGGTCTGTCTAATAAGAAGATCTACCAATTTTAAATATCTATGCCCCTAACATGGGAGCAGCCAATTATATAAACCAATTAATAACAAAACTAAAGAAACACATCAACAATGATAAAATAATCGTAGGGGACTTTAAGACGCCTCCCCTTACTGAAATGGACAGATCATCTAAGCAAAGATCAACAAGGAAATAAAGGCTTTAAATGACACACTGGACTAGATGGACATCACAGATATATTTAGAACATTCCATCCTAAAGCAACACAATACACATTCTTCTCTAGTGCACATGGAACATTCTCCAGAATAGATCACATCCTGGTTCACAAATCAGGTCTCAACCAGTACCAAAAGACTGGGAACATTCCCTGCATATCTTCAGACCACAATGCTCTGAAGCAAGAACTCAATCACAAGAAGAAAGTTGGAAAGAACTCAAATCCATGGAGGCTAAAGAGCATCCCACTAAAGAATGAATGAGTCAACCAGGAAATTAAAGAAGAATTTTAAAGATTTATTTATTTATTTATTTGTCAGAGAGAGAGAGAGAGAGAGGAGCGAGAGTGAGCACAAGCAGACAGAGTGGCAGGCAGAGGGAGAAGCAGGCTCCCTGCCGAGCAAGGAGCCCGATGTGGGACTCGATCCCAGGACGCTGGGATCATGACCTGAGCCGAAGGCAGCTGCTTAACCAACTGAGCCACCCAGGCATCCCATTAAAGAAGAATTTTAAAAATTCATGGAAACAAATCAAAATGAAAACACAAATGTTCAAAATTCTTTGGGACACCACAAAGGTGGTTCTAAGAGGAAAGTATATAGTAATACAAGCCTTTCTCAAGAAACAAGGGCTCAAGCACACAACCTAACTCTACACCTAAAGGAGCAAAGAAAGCCTTAAACCCAGCAGGAGAAGAGAAATAATAAAGATGAGAGCAGAAATCAGTGAAACAGAAACCAAAAGAACAGGAGAACAAATCAACGAAACTAGGAGCTGGTTCTTTGAAAGAATCAATAAGATGGATAAACCCCTGGCCAGACTTATCAAAAAGGAAAGAGAAAGGACCCAAATTAATAAAATCATGAAAGAAAGAGGAGAGATCAAAATCAACAGCAAAGAAATACAAACAATTATAAGAACACAGTATGAGCAACTATACGCCAGCAAATTTGACCATCTGGAAGAAATGGATGCATTCCTAGAGACAAATAAACTACCAAAACTGAACCAGGAAGAAACAGAAAACCTGAACAGACCCATAACCAGTAAGGAGATTGAAGCACTCATTAAAAGTCTCCCAACAAACAAGAGCCCAGGGCCAGATGGCTTCCCAGGAGAATTCTACCAAACATTTAAAGAAGAATTAATACCTATTCTCCTGAAACTATTCCAAAAATAGAAATGGAAGGAAAACTTCACAACTCATCTGATGAGGCCAGCATTACTTCGATCCCAAAAACCAGACAAAAAGGAGAATTACAGAACAAAATCCTTGATGAACACAGATGCAAAAACTCTCAGCAAAATACTAGCCACTGGATCCAAAGTACATTAGCAGGATTATTCACCACGACCGAGTGGGATTTATTCCTGGGCTGCAAGGTTGGCTCAGCATCCACAAATCAATCAGTGTGATACAATACATTAACAAAAGAGAGAACAAGAACCATATGATACTCTCAATAGATGCTTAAAAAAGCATCTGACAAAGTACAGCATCCTTTCTTGATCAAAACTCTTCACAGTGTAGGCACAGAGGGTGTATAGCTCAGTATCATCAAAGGCATCTATGAGAAACCCACAGCAAATATCATTCTCAACAGGGAAACTGAGAGCTTTTCCGCTAAGGTCAGGAACAGGGTAGGGATGTTCACTATCTCCACTGCTACTCAACATAGTACTAGAAGTCCTAGCCTTGATAATCAGACAACAAAAAGAAATAAAAGGCATCTGAATCAGCAAAGAAGAAGTCAGACTCTCACTTTTTGCAGATGATATGATACTTTATGTGGAAAACCCAGAAGAATCCACTCCAAAACTGCCAGAACTCATACAGGAATTCAGTGAAGTGTCAGGATATAAAATCAATGCACAGGGCACCTGGGTGGCGGTTAAGCCTCTGCCTTCGGCTCAGGTCATGATCCCAGGGTCCTGGGATCGAGCCCCACATCGGGCTTTCTGCTCGGCAGAGAGCCTGCTTCCCCTCCTTCTCTCTCTGCCTGCCTCTCTGTGTGCTTGCGATCTCTGTCTGTCAAATAAATAAATAAAAATCTTTAAAAAAAATAAAATAAATAAAATCAATGCACAGAAGTCAGTTGCATTTCTATACACCAACAGCAAGACAGAAGAAAGAGAAATTAAGAATTTTATCCCATTTACAACTGCACCCAAAACCATAAGATACCTAGGAATAAACCTAACCAAAGAGGCAAAGAATCTGTACTCAGAAAACTATAACGTACTCATGAAAGAAATTGAGGAAGATGCAAAAGAATGGAAAAACACTCCATGCCCTTGGACTGGAAGAACAAATATTGTGAAAATGTCTGTGCTACCTAAAGCAATCTATATATTTCATGTAACCCCTATCAAAATAACCATCAACTTTTTTCTAAGAAATGGAACAAATAATCCTAAAATTTACATGGGACCAGAAAAGACCCCGAATAGCCAGAGGAATGCTGAAGAAAACCAAAGCTGGCAGCATCACAATTCCAGACTTCAAGCTCTATTACAAAGCTGTAATCATCAAGATAGTAGGTACTGGCCCAAAAACAGACACACACATCAATGGAACAGAATAGAGAGCCCAGAAATGGACCCTCAACTCTATGGTCAACTAATCTTTGACAAAGCAGGAAAGAATATCTAATGGTAAAAGAGAGTCTCTTTAACAAATGGTGTTGGGAAAACTGGACAGCCACAAGCAGAAGAATCAAACTGGACCATTTCCTTACACCACACACAAAAACAGACTCAAAATGGATGAAAGACCTCAATGTGAGACAGGAATCCATCAATCCTTGAGGAGAACACAGGCAACAACCTCCTCGAACTCAGCCACAACAACTTCTTCCTGGAAACTTCGCCAAAGGCAAGGGAAGCAAGGGCAAAAATGAACTATTGGGACTTCATCAAGTTCAAAAGCTTTTGCACAGCAAAACAAACAATCAATAAAACCAAGACAACTGACAGAATGGGAGAAGATATTCGCACATGACATATCAGATAAAGGGCTAGTATCTAAAATCTATCAAGAACTTATCAAACTCAACACACAAGGAACAAATAATCCAATCAAGAAATGGATAGAAGACATGAAGAGACATTTCGGCAAAGACGACATCCAGATGGCCAACAGACACATGAAAAAGTGCTCCATATCACTCGGCATCAGGGAAATACAAATCAAAACCACAATGAGATACCACCTCACACCAGTCAGAATGGCTAAAATTAACAAGTCAGAAAACCACAGATGTTGGCGAGGATGTGGAGAAAGGGGAATCGTCCTACACTGTTGGTGTGAATGCAAGCTGGTGCAGCCACTCTGGAAAACATAATAATGAGTTCTCCAGTGCTAGTGATGTGTGGGCCTTTGGAGTGACACTGTGGGAACTCATGACACTGGGCCAGACGCCCTATGTGGACATTGATCCCTTTGAGATGGCCGCATACCTGAAAGATGGTTATCGAATAGCCCAGCCAATCAACTGTCCTGATGAGCTATTTGCTGTGATGGCTTGTTGCTGGGCCTTAGATCCAGAGGAGAGGCCCAAGTTCCAGCAGCTGGTACAGTGTCTCACGTAGTTCCACGCAGCCCTGGGGGCCTATGTCTGACTCTCCTCTCACAGTCCCACGGCATCAGGAGCACGGTGCCTGTTGGGGCTCCCTTGGAACCAGTCATGGATGCTTTGTACGTCATGCACCACCAGCAGAAGCACATATGCCTTTCGGAACACTGTGCCTTAGGAATGCTTTAGGATCGGAACTTTTAAAGACAGACTTAATAATGTGGAATATTTTCTAGGTATCATTTTTATTAGGTTGAACTGAAAGGGTTTCTTACAAATTTTTTGGCCCGCGATTTTTTAAAACATAGTTACTTTGGATTAGGGGTACATTCTTACAAAATAAATAAACAATTTTTAAAATTGAAAAAAAAGGGGGGGGGGGAATCATCCTACACTGTTGGTGTGACTGCAAGCCAGTGCCGCCACTCTGGAAAACATATTGGAGATTCCTCAAAAAGTTGAAAATAGAGCTACCCTATGACCCAGCAATCGCACTACTGGGTATTTACCCTAAAGATACAAATGTAGGGATCCAAAGGGGCACATGCACCCAAATGTTTACAGCAGCAATGTTCATAATAGCAAAACCATGGAAAGATCCTAGATGTCCATCAACAGATGAATGGATAAAGATGTGGTATGTACGTGTACACACACACACACACACACACACACACACACACACACACACAGGAATACTATGCAGCCATCAAAAGAAATGAAATCTTGCCATTTGCAATGGCATGGATGGAACTAGAGGGTATTATGCTAAGCAAAATAAGTCACTGAGAGAAAGACAATTATCATATGATCTCTCTGATATGAGGAATTTGAGAGGCAAGGTCGGGGATCGAGGTGAGTAGGGAGGGAAAAAATGAAACAAGATGGGATCGGGAGGGAGACAAACCATAAGAGACTCTTAATCTCTCAAAACCAACTGAGGGTTTCTGGGGGTAGAGGGCTAGGGATAGGGTGGCTGGGTTATGGACATTGGGGAGGGTATGTGCTACGGTGAGTGCTGTGAAATGTGTAAGTCTGATGATTCACAGTCCTGTACCCCTGAGGCAAATAATATATTACATGTTAATTTAAAAAAAAGAATATGGAATTGCAAAAGACATGTGCCAGTTTATTACATAGTGTTTTTTGAAATTATGAATTGAGGAAATTTTATTTTTATTTTTCATTAAAAGAACCCCCTAAATATTAGTGAAATAACTGTATAGCTCTTAGTCACAGAAAGTTTTCCCAGACTGCATAATTTTTAGCAGGCTTTCACACAGCTCTTTTTGCCATCAGACATAGCAATCACTGCCATCAATTAAGCAACTACTAAGTGCAAGCCTTTGAAATAGACATTTTATTACTTTTTTTTTTTTTGGTTTATAATAACCCAATGAGGTACACATTCTTTTATGCATTTCTCAGAAGGAGAAACTGAGGCTTAGTGTGTTTACCTTCTTTCCCAAGATTACACAGTCAGAACCCCAAGGAGCCAAAAGAGATCTCTAAGGTCTCAAGCATGGACTTTCCCTGCCTACCCACTAAGTGTGGCAGCAGAGCCAGCAGTCTCCCTAGTATTTCTTCCTTACTATCAGAAACCCAATTTTATTTAAGCAGCAATACAGATATTTAAAAATCTTTAATTTCACTGAAGTCCCTTTTGTAGAGTGATCCTATATAACAGGTTCTGGCCAAAGGTAGAGGTCCTGGGGAGGGAATCCCTTCCCAGAAGAAAAGTATACTTGGAGAAAATCCTCACAACCTACAGCCCTCCTGAGAACTAGGCCCAGAGAACTCAGTTTCCACCTCATGACTGCAAGAATAAACTCCACACTAAGGCTGCAGAACTCAAAACAGGCCTGACTCCCTAAACTTCTTGTTGCAGGAGATAAATTCAACCCTATTTCTTTAAACACTCTAAAAGTTTCCTCCTGTCTATATCTGGAAGATTTCCCTAACTGATTCACCAAGTAAGAATTTCACTGCCTGAAATATGATAATCCTTTTATCATAGTTCAGAACCATATTTCCCAAATTAGAATTTTTTAAAATCCTGGGAGCCTAAGCTAACCTACTGAGCTCTGCCGATAACAATAAACCCAGGAAGGATACATAAAAAATTTTATTATCTACGGGAGGCAAGGAAAAAATGGGGTAGATGGTGACAAAGATGAGAGATTTCTCAAAAATTACCTTTTTACATTTTGATGTTTTTAAACCATAAATATACAGCCTATCCAAACTATGGGAATAAATCAAAGAAGGATATATTAGCCTTATGCCTTTTCTGTCAAGAAACCAACAAAATATTACCTTTCTTGGGTCCAGGGGATAATCTGAGGTTCTTTTCTGTAATGATCTTCTTTTCAGCTGTTAATGACTGTAGGAGATGACAATAATATAATAATAATGATAATGTACTAATTTATGTGACAAGGGCTAAAACCAAAAATATTTTTTTAAATACTCCAAGCCTTAAATAATACCCTCCTTAAAATATGCCTCTTTTATTGATATTAAACAGTAAGTATTCCCAAAGCACATATTCCTCATACATAAATGTATTTTTATATTTTATCAGAATCTAAACAGAGAACTAACCATTAAGAGTTTATAATAGTATTCCATTTTGTACATATCTGTAAGTATTTCAAAATCAGCATACATACAAAAATTAAACAGAATATCTTATTGGCAAAAGATCCTGAGTATACAAGCATTTCATAAATCTACTTATCATTAAGAGTAGGATGCCCAAAGATTTCATTACAAAGAAGTACAAAGGCTGGGCCTGGCATGAAGAGGTGATTACTAACTTGCCAAAATTACTAAAGGAATTTAAGGCTGTAAGGGGACATCTGGGTGGGCGAGCGGGTTATGTGTCTGCCTTTTCAGCTCAGGTCATGATCCTAAGGTCCTGGGATCCAGTCCCACACTGGGCTCTTTGCTCATCAGGAAGCCTGCTTCTCCCTCTGCCTGTCACTCCCCCTGACTGTGTGAGCTCTCTCTCTCTCTTTCTCTCTGATTTAACAAAAACAAAAAGACTGGACCAATTACTGTGTCCTAAAATAAGGAAGGGAATTCCAAAGAAATATAATTACAGTGGCTTAAACACTCAGGAATCTAAGTATCCATTGGCATTCAAGGAAAACCATTTTTAATTACTTTACCAGAGTCCCAGAAGTGTCCTGAAATCCTTCTCCACATCTGAGCCATGCTTCAGAGAGGGAAGCAGCTGCCCCCACTGTCCTGAGACCTGCTCTTCGGAACTTTAGTGGACTCCCTCTTGGAAAGGATGGGTATTCTATATCCCAATTTCTTTTTCTCTGTGGAGACGGTTTTTAAAGAAAAAAAAAACAAAAAACAAAAAACAAAAATCAAACCAACTTCATTAAAAATACATTAGTAATTAACACTATGGGAACCCAGGAATGGCAATGGTGAAGGCAAAGCTTTTGAATGTCTCTGAATCCCCATGTAAAAAAAAGTAACAAGAAAGCACACAAACTGTACAATCAGAGAACAAATTCGAAAATACAAAGAGGTGAGGACAAATATATTCAACCCTCCAAAGGTCCTGCATATGATTCTATCGGAAAGCAAAGCTGAAAGAAGTGAAGGAACAAAGGAGGATCTTAGTACATACACATGTGGTGTTCACTATGGAGCAGGCAATCTGAGGATGAAATGGTACCTGAAACAGGTCCCAAGACATCCAAAGGAGTAGGAGCAGTTTAAGACACTCAGTACTCGTCAGCCAGGACTACCTTCTTGGACCGGGTGTCACACTGCAGAGAAAATGCTGGCAGTGGAATCTGCTCAGCAGCACAGGGATAAAGAAAATAAAGATAAAGAAAATAAAGATAAAGAAAAGAAAAGGTCCAGATGGAGTGTAGGAAGGGAACTGAGCCAGAAGATATCTAAATAAACAAGTGGCCATATTTTTGCAAACTACAAGAAAACCACAGAAATTATAAAAGCTCTTTTGAATTCTGCCTTCTTCTAAAAATTCACAGAAACTATAACATAGAAATAGGCAATAGAAGGGGATCAAGGTTAAATCCAATACAAAGTTATAATTAGAAAAAACAGAATGGAGTAGAATAACATACCAACACACAAAGAAAGCACACTAAAGACATGCTGAGAGAACAGAAAAAGTGTAACCTACTATTTCAATATAAGACAACACATTTAGATTATAAAAAGTCAGAAATGAAGTAACAAACTTAAGCAGTAGAATAAAGTTAACAAATCACCTGAGGGAAAGAGCCCAAATGTCCATCCACAGGTGAATGGATAAAGAAGATGTGGTATATAAACATGTATACACAATGTACATACAATGGAATGAATACACACACACACACACACACACACACAATGTAATGTTACTCAGCCAACAAAAAGAATGAAATCTTGCCATTTACAACAACATGGATGGAGCCAGAGTATGTTATGCAAAGTGAAATAAGCCACTCAGAGAAAGACAAATACTATATGATTTCACTCATATGTGGAATTAAAAAAAAAAAAGATGAACATAGGGGGAGGAGAAAAAGAGAGAGATGCAAACCATAAAACAGACTCTTCACTAAAGACAACAAACTGAGGGTTTCTAGAGGGGAGGTAGGTGGGGGGAAGGGTTAAATGGGTGATGAGGATTAAGAACACTTGTGATGAACACTGGGTATTGTACAATAAGTGACAAATCACTAAATTCTACTCCCGAAACTTAATATTACACTGAATGTTAACTAACTGGAATTTAAATAAAACTTGAAACAAAAAATAAAATATTCTTTCAACATGGAAAAAAAATCAGCTCAGGAAAAAAAGACTAAACTAGAAGGAATCCAAGAGCACATAGCTATCACAGATAATATCTTAAAAAAGTAATAAGGAGGAAAATTTAAAGTTCATTTTAAAGTATTCAAGAGAAACAGAGTGATCAATCAAGTCTCTCTTGTGATCCAACATACAGATAGTAGCAATCCCTGAAGAAGAAGAAAACCAAGATAATAGGACAGACAAAATATCAAAAACTGCAATTCCGGAGAAACTTTCCTGAAATCTTTAAAAAAAAAAAAAAAAGGAGACTGCATATTGAAGCACACCACATACTTGGTAATATCAGCCCAGAAGCAAACAAAACCAAGATACATCCTAGAAAACAGGCTTTTAAACAAACACTTTGAACATCTAGGAAAAGGAACAAATGATTTACAAGTGAATAAAAATTACCTTATCATAGAATGTTGACAGCAACTTCACGGGAGAAAAAAAAAACAGAAAAGTGTGTTAAGATACTCAAGGGAAGAAAATGAGTGAAGTTTTATCCAGCAACAGTGCTAACACTGATTTATTTTCTCCAAATGTTTTTGTGTGAGTTTTGCTTTTTTTTTTTTTAACAAATGTCTACAACAGACATGTATTCATTTTATAAGATTTTAAATTTGCATTTTATTTAAGGAAAATCTTTTAAATTTGCAACACAAATCAAATTAAGGTTAACTACTATGAGTTGATCATCTGAATAACACAAAAAACCCCTAATCAATACCACTGTGGTTTTAAAAAAAAAATGAATTAAAATTACAATATACCATTAAAATTTCTGTAACGAGGAAGAGGGAACAAATTCATAAAAACAAATTCAGCCATAACATTGATGGCATTTTAACATGTAAGAGCCCTACGCAAATTCCTCTTAATGTAGAAATTCCTCTGGCGGGGCAGAACTACAAAAGGAAGAAGCATCTATCCTCAAGATAGATCTTGAGTAGCAGATTTCCCCTGGCAGCTCTGAAGAAACTTGCTTCATTAACTAGAACAGTAAAAAAAGAGGAAGATAACATTTGGTCTCTTGAGCCATTTTTTTTTTTTTTTAACTCCAGAATACTTTTTAATGCATTAAATCAGCCCAGGTCAGGTATGTAAAGAAATGGGTGGCATGGGGGATGGGATAGGGAAGTACAAGATGATTGACCCTGAAATATCTTGAACCAGTGAGTAAGAAAGCACTCAAAGAATGAGAACATGTCATAAGGACACATGAGCATAGGTGAATGGCCTCTCACTGGCCAACTGTGGAACATTCCTGCATCAAATAAATAATGACAGTAAAGGATTATAACCTATTGAACAAAACAGAAATATGGGTCTACATTGATATAAACAGTGGATTTAGAAAACCATTAATGAAAGCTGAAACTATTAGGTGGCAGTTTAATGATACAGGGGCTTTTTACATGCTCATTAAGCACTGCCCCACAAATTCCTTATTAATTTCAAAGGGAAAAACAGTAACTTTAAAGTTGGGAAACCTGTCAGATACCACCTTAATCAAGTAATCAGCATCAAGTGCCTCTTGACAGGAGGCACTGAGAAGAACACAAGATTTCCGTGGTATTCCTACCAGAAAGGCATAACCTAAATCTAAACTGGGGAAAATATCAGACAAGACCAAAATAACTGGACTGTACACCTCAACAATGACAAGGTCAAGAAATACAAAGAAAGTCTAAAGAACTATTTCAGATTAACAGAAGATTAAAGAGGCATGGAAAGGAAATGAAATGTATGATCCTGGATGGGGATCTTGGACCAGAGAAAAAACGTCATTATTAGGCAACTGATAAAATCTGAATATGAACTGTTGACTAGATAATAATATTGTATCAGTTTTTAATTTCCTATTTTTGTAATTATACTATGCTTATTTAAGAGAATATCCTTAGTCTACAAAATAAATATTTAGGGGTAGAGGTACAGAAAAAAATTGATACACACATGCATAGAGAGAGAAAGAGGAAGAGAAAGGGGCGTGATGAGGAAAAGACAGAGGTAAAAAATAATATACTAGTGAAATGGAGTAAAGGGTTGTATTAGTTCCCTAGGGTGGCTGTAACAAATGACCGCAAACTCAGTGGCTTAAAACAACAAAATTGGGGTGCCTGGGTGGCTCAGTGGGTTAAAGCCTCTGCCTTCGGCTCAGGTCATGATCCCAGAGTCCTGGGATCGAGCCCCACATCGGGCTCTCTGCTCAGAGGGGAGCCTGCTTCCTCCTCTCTCTCTGCCTGCCTCTCTGCCTACTTGTGATCTCTGTCAAATAACTAAATAAAATCTTAAAACAAAACAAAATTATTCTCCTAATTCTGGAGCCAAGAAGCCCAAAATGAAGGTGTTAGAAATGAAGTCTCCAGGGAAGAATCTTTCCTGGCCTTTTTCTCCCAGCAATCCTTGCCTTCCTTGGATTGTGGCTTCATCATTCCCCGTCTCTGCCTCTGCCATCTCATGGCCTTATTGCCTACCTATCTCTCTATGTATCTCCTCTTCTCACAAGTCATTGGATTTAGGGCCCCACCCTAATGCCGTGTATAACTTCATCTTAACTAGCTACATGTGCAAAGGTCCTATCTCCAAATAAAGCTACATGGTGGAGTTCCAGGTCGACAGGAGTTTATAGAGAACACTATTTAACCTATTCACAGTTCCACCATAAGAAACTTCAGTACACTATTCTTACAACTTTTCTGTAAGTTTGAAATTCTGTCAAAATAAAAGCTACCCAAAAAAGAGAGAAAAAACCCAAAATACAACTACATAAGCCCAGGATGATCCCAGCAAAAAGAAGAGAAATATAGTCAATTCTCACTATTTGTAGTAGTTATCATTTGATAAAGTCACCACAATGAATTAGCAAATACTGAACCACTATTCCTAAGGGAAATATGGGATTGATTCCTGTCAGTATACAACCTTATTTTATGTGTGCTTCTGCTTAAAAACACCTTATTTAATATATATAGTTTATTCTTTAACATTGAACTCAAGCCAACAGCACTATAACTCATACCTGAACAAAGCTGATCTAACACAAATTTTCTCTATAAGGTGCATCACAGCTGTTCTGCACTTAGGGACAACTAGACAGCACTTCGGTACCATACTTGGGGGCCCTTTTACACAGTGAAATCACACAAAGCACAAAACTGTGAAAAACAGGGCATTAAGTAGAACAAGAAAGGACACACCTGTTTACAGTGTAAGAGCTGGAATAAGCAGGCAGAACCGGCCCTTGTTCGACCTCAGCTGATAACTTAAACGTCAAGTGACTCAAATTTTTCTCTGCTCTACACATGCCCACAAATTACTCTGAAAGTACCACAAGGATTGATTTGAGGATTACAAATAAATTTGGGCAAAGAGGAGAATTTGTAAACACAGAAACTGAATAATGAGGATCGACTCATTCTTTGAGTCGATTCTTTGAGGATCTACTCATACTTTGAGTAGAACTTCAAAAGGAAGCAATTGAAGTGGTCTAAACATAAAAGGTATTTCATTGCTCCACTGCATTACTATCCAGCCCCTCAGAGACCACTTTTTCTTCTTAACACTGCTCTGCACCATTTTTCATTTCTTTAGGTACACCATGATTATGAATTTTATTTATTCATTTTGAAAATTTACTCCCTGAAAAAGTAAATGCATGCTACCATACAACTTTGGGCTGCTGCTCCCCCTGGAAAGTTTCTCAATAGTATTTGTTTGGGGTATCATTTAATAAATTCGGGGAATAAGTTAGATGTCTAACTGAATGCAAATGGGAGTTTTCTTGAGTTATCTGAATAAACCCCAATGGCTCAAGCCATATACCTGAAGAATATAAATGCTTTTGCACCTAGGAATTTACCTACATTAAGAGATACTGACTCAGGGACCCTCAAGTCTGAGGAACTTGATTGTTTCTCAGATTGAAAGTTTCAGTCAAGTTGGTCAATTAGGAAGCACTGTGATACTCAGAGCTCATTCTATCAAATATTTGTCCATTTGTTTCTTCAGAGGTCTTTCCTTCCCTCAGGTAACAGAACATTTCTCAGGCCTGTCACTCACTGCTTTGGTTACATTTGACTGGCCCTTTGCTTCTCCAGATTTCATCCATACCCAGATTCTTTAGGGACTAGAACCCTCTAATCAATATAAATGACAGAAATATGATGTTCTTTTCTTCAGTCAACATTTATTGAGTGCCCAGTGCATGCAGACACTCTGCTAGGCTTCAGGGATACGAGATGAGCAAGAAAGACCCTGCCCTCCAGTGGCTCAGGCTGTGGTGAGGAAACTCTCCCATAAATCTGATAACATGAAAGCCTGAGCCCAAGTTTAGATACTGGCTAGCATGGACTTCAACCTTACTTTTCAACCTTCCCCTCCACTCCCCCATGTTCTCCTTCACATTCAACAGACCCTGCACATTTCTACCACCATAACTTATCAATGGCACTCTTTGCTGGAAATCACCTCTCCACTCCCTTCAGTCTCTCCTACTGTGCCACAGATCAATGCTCTTCTATTCCCTGAAATATCCCCCCAATACCTCCACACATACCTCTTTGTGTGAAACCATCATGTCTTCAGTATATTCTACTCCTTCCGTTAGAACGATAGTAGAAGGAGACATGTCCCTACTCGTCTCATCACCTCAGTGCACAGTGCTCCCCCCACAGAGGTACTCATTAAAATGACTACTGAATGAATATGTAAATTACTTATCATACTAATCAACATTGGTTCACAGATGCTAATGATATCTAAAGTATATCAGACAGTAGGCATAAGTTTAAGGGGAAATTCAGTACACTACATGTCAATTTTATCCATCAAATGTAACACAGTTCCCTTTACACTGTTGGTATCATGTATATGTCTCTCTCCAGTGTTTACTCAGCCACAGAGAAGGCACTTACAATGGCAGTTTCATTGGCCTTCTCAACCAGCCATCTTTTTTCTTTTTTTTTTTTTTTTTTAATTTTCTAGTGACAAAACACACCCCCATTACCACAGTTTTAGGCATCCCACCTGGCCACAGTCAGTCACAAGACATCAGCCTGGGGCCACAGTGACTGATTCATCCACGGATGCCATAGGACACAAGCTGAATCAGTCAGAGGGCCTCTCCAGGACTTTTTCTAATTGAGGCTACTGGAAAGATTCTCTTCTTCCCAACTTGGTCAAGGATGTGACCCCAAAGCAGTCAGCAGCCTTGTCCTATGCCATATGAAGAAACCTGAGAAAGTGAGAAGAGGTACAAACTGTGCTCCAGGTTATAGGCTAGATTATTTGAGAAACCCAGGTGCCCAGCTGCTGTGAGCTGCAAGTCTACCCATCAAATCTTTTGTAACTTTGTCCAGTTTAAGCTAGGCTTCAATCACTAGCTACTGAGTTGAACTATAGCACTCAGTTTATGTTTCTCCCAAACTGAAGTGATTCACTGAGCATTCTGAAGGTATACAGCTAAGAAAGTTTTCCCCCTTCAATGACCTTAGGTTCTAAGAATATGCATTACAGTGGAGGAAAAAGTAGGCTGAGACTGGGTTGATAGACTCAAAAACAAATTAATGAGAGAATGTTTCCTGGTGAAAGCTGGTTTTGACTCACATGAGGGAAAAAATGTGCTTTGGTGATGGCTATCAACAAGTCCTAGATTTTCCACGGTAGTCCTAGTTCCAAATATCCTGATTTATTACCCTCCCAGGGCACAGAAACATCAAGGCAATTTCAAAAGCAGCACACAAGTCTTTATAGACCACATGTTCAGGCTGTGCTGTCAGAATGCTGTCAATGAACTTTGCTACTTGTTGGCCACATTAACACTGGGCCAGATTATTTATCTTCTCAAGACACAGTTTCTGCATCTGCAAAATGGAGATAACATACTAACCTCAAGACTATCATGAAGACTAAATTGCTACTAATAACAATCGTAGGTAATAATAGTACTATGAGTACAATTACAGAAGGTAGAATAGGTAATTAATATTCACAAGTTAAAATGGGAATGTGCTTTAGATATTTTTATAAAGATGCTTTATTTTCACATGCTGTGATTCACAAAAACACTGCTTTAATCCAATGACTTACTTCAGTATCTCAAACCATAAAAGAAAAAGAAGCTTCCTGATTAGAACTCTGTGGCCTCTCAAAGTTTAAGGAAGATAAAGGAATTAAATGAAAAACTCAGTGGAATAGGCCAGTCTATTTCTAGAGTCAACATCACTATTCTATAAGCTACAGCCCTGCGACTAATACACTTGCCTTATTTTTCTCCTAGGCTGGTCAGGCAATTGCAGGTCTTCCATACCAATTAAGAAAGCCCCACCCTCCTGATATGAAGATATAAGTGAATAAGAAAAGTATTAGAACAATCTGAGGGAAAAAAAATCTATAAGTAAAATGAAGGTTCATAACGCACAGTGAAATTTTTGAAAACTGTCTGTAAGGTTCATGATAACTTTGTTCATATATTGTTTCCTGCCAGGCTGTCTTTTCAATATCTTCAGTCTGACCAGATGGGCCCCTCAAAACCTGGCTCAAGGATTACTTTCTTCAGGAATCTTCAGGAACCTTATAGTCCTCAGTGATCCTCCTTGAAATTATTCCTTTGGGAATTAGTTACATACTACTTTCTATCGAACTTTCATTGTTACCACACAGAATGCTATTTTCATGTGTTATGTTTATGTCTTCTATCCACCTAAAACCAGGACTTCATTTATAATTTATGTTCTATATGTGACAAGTTCTAAAAGAACTAGCTTCTAGAACGTGCTGGTTTATCCATTATTCGCTGAATATATACTTGCAATACATGCTAAATAAGTCTAGAGGCTACCTCAATCATTGCTCCATTTAAGGATGTCCATGTCTATACTAAAACCTTGATTATCTTTTCCATTCATAGAAGACTTTCAGGAAAGAACCCATAACCATTCCAAATGGTTTTAAAATGTTCAGTCAAAAAAGCCTTGAATCAGGTACCAGTTTATATTCATTTCTTCTTTTGTCATCAGAGAAAATAAAGCAAAGACCTAGTTGCCATATTTTGTATAGCCTGCAAATACTTTCAAATTAAAATTACTATGGCCTAAATTGTAAATGCCAGAAATATGCCAATTATGTTTGGACTCACAGTAAAATAATTACCTGCTTTTGGTATTTTAAAACACCAAAACTAATTAAACAACCCAGACTAATTTACCATCGGTATTCTAAAAAACTTTGAATCTAGAACCCTAACATCTGGCAATCTGGCCCTCTTATTTTCATTTGCCTGATCTGGAACTTCTTAATGTTAACAATGTTGGAAATACGGTGATGTGTTTTATTTTCAACATTTGAAAGGAAATGCAATGCAGACTTATTTTCCATTCACTCTGTATACCAGATCAGAATACCATTTGTCTGAAACTTTTTTTTTTTCCCCCTGAAATGGAAAATTCCTATGCTAGAAACCAATTTCCCATGCCAGGCTGCCTACATCATCCTCTCCCACCCCTTTCCCTCCCACACTCGATATGACTCTTTATCCAAGGATTTATTTTTTTTTTTAAGATTTTATTTATTTATTTGAGGCAGGGAGGGTCATAGGGAGAAGGAGAAGCAAACTCTCCTGCTGAGCAGGAGCCTGACGTGGGGTTCAATCCCAGGACGGGATTATGAACTGAGTCAAAGGCAGATGCTTAATGGACTAACCCACCCACGCACCCCTAATCCAAGGATTTAAAAGACAAAAATAATGACAACTGCTAATGTATCACAGTCTGGGTCCAGTTTTATTTTATTAATCAACCCCACTCAAAAGCAGGATTCCCTGCCTCCTCACTGTTAGCAAGTTGAGGCACAGCAACCTATACACTCAGACTTTGATAGACTTAAGCTTATACAAAGGTAAGATATCATCAAAATCCCTGGAAAGGCACTAAATTCAAATCTCTGTTCTTCATTCCCTCAAAGTCCTCTAGCAGAAATTCTGCCATATGGTTAATACTAACCTTCTTACTTTTCAAAACAGGAAGTCTGAATAAAATACAACAGACTTTAACTTAAGAACAATCACTTAAAAAGGTGCTAGCCAGTCTTTCAATTAAGTCCCTTACCTAATTTAAAGTACCTCACACATAATTCTGTAATCACACACTACTAAAGCACAAGCTCCAATGAAAACAGGCACAATTATTTAGCTAGACTGAATGTTTATATCCCCCCAACAATTTATATGTTGAAACCTAACCCCTACTGTGATAATGTTTGAAAATAAGGACTTTGGGAGGTGATTTAGTGATAAGAATGGAGCCCTCATGAATGGGATTAATACCCTTAATAAAGAGGACCCAGAGAGATCCCTTCTTCTGTTTATCCCACTATGTGTGGCTGTCTATGAACTCGGAAGCAGGCCTTCACCAAACACAATATGCCATTGCCTTCATCCTGAACTTCCCAGGCTCCAGAACTGAAATAAATGTGTTGTTTATAGACACTCAGCCTATGGTATTTTTTACAGGCAGCCTTAATAGACTAAGACAATTTAGCAGGTACTAGACACTAAATAGCACATGATATATATTACCTCATAAAGATTCTAGATGATAAAGTAGACTGAAATGAATAGTACCAATCCTTAGTTACAGATAAAACTAAGTGTTGAAGAGATTATCTAAAATCATACATCTATAAATGACAAAGCCAGGATAAAAATCTAGGCTAGTCTTGGGGCACCTGGGTGGCTCAGTTGGTTAAGCAACTGCCTTCAGCTCAGGTCACGATCCCAGAGTCCCGCATCGGAGTCCCGCATCGAGCTCCCAGCTCCACGGGGAGTCTGCTTCTCCCTCTGACCTTCTCGCCTCTCATGCTCTTTCTCACTGTCTCTCTCTCAAATAAATCTTTAAAAAAAAAAAAAAATCTAGGCTAGTCTAAGCCCAAGGACCATAGTCTTAATAGGGCTACAATTTCCTGCAAATGAGAAAAAGATCTTCCTACTCAAGTCACTATACTTCCAACTACTAGAAAACTATCATAATATATTTTGTTAGGAAAGATATTTTTTATTATTTATATATTACCATCTGCTGGAAGAATAACATAATAAATTACACATTTTTCAGGACAAAATTATGAATGGGGTCGATGAGGGCACTGCAGGTCTCAACCTGCACAACTAAATACAACTGTTCTGGTGGTTAAAAGCAAATGGAATTTCAAATATTTTTATTGTTATTGAAAACTAAATTCAACAAACTGGAATTTATAATAGTTTAAGCACAGAAGACACAGAGATAAATCATGAACCCTGTCCTCAAGAAATAAGTATGATCAATGGGTATGTTGAGTATAAGGCAGTATCAAGGATAGAAAGATTAATTCTAAAAATCCTTTAACTTCTCTCATTCAAGCCTTAAGCATCAGGACAGGAATCGCATACTTCAAAATGGGGACACTGAACGTGCATTAGTGAGACACATTTGTGAATTGAAAAAGAGGATTTCTGTTTGTTAAAATGTGGGCTCTCAAAGTGTGAAAAGAAAGAAAACCATGAGTAACAGACTTCTTAGGAAACAACTGAGAAGGCAAATGTATAATAAAGAATTTGACCTTACTCAAAATGAGGTCTGGCCTTTGTTGTTGGCTTCTGAGAAATAATCCCTAAAACCCTGAAATATCATGGCTAATAGGGTATCTTTCTTTGCCTGATGACCTCAGTTACACTGGACTAACAGTGTGATTTAGGGTGGGGGCTAGCCATACCCTATAGTGTTAGCATGGGGACTCGTGACACCAAAAAGACAATGTGAATTATAATGGGGGCTCTGGGTCACACATGGAAGGAGCAGAAATGGAAGCAGAGATCAGCTATGTGGGCAATCAATCATGCCCACAAAACGGTGTCTTAGTCTACTCAGGCTGCTCTAACAAAATATCATAAACTACATGCCTTATAAACAACAAAACACTTATTTCTCATAATTCTGGAGGACAGAAGGTCCAAGATCAAGGCAGCAGCAGATTCAGTGTCAGGTGCTGGTGATATCTAATGAAGGCTCACTTCATAATCGATACTATCTTCTAACTACAACCTTAGAAGGCAGGAGGGATTAGGGATGTCTCTCAAATCTCTTTGATAAGTGCACTAATGACATTCATGAGAGCTCCACCCTCATAAGCTAAACACTTCCAAAAGGGATCATGTCCAAACACTAACATATTGGGGATGAGGTTTCACCAATAAATGGGGTGGGACACAAATAATCACTCAACATCAAAGCCCCCAATAGAAACACCAAGGCTCAGGTAAGCTTCCTTGATATTATGACACTGTACATACCAGAAAATTAACCATTCCGACTCCAGAGAAAACGAGAAAAAGTTCCAATGTCTGAGACCTTTACTGGATTCTGTACTACGTGCTTCTTTCCTTGGCTTATTTTAATCTCTATCCTTTCCTTATAATAAACTGTAACCATGGGTATAATAGCTCTCAGCAAGT
Organism: Martes martes; assembly: GCF_963455335.1. Classification (NCBI taxonomy): domain Eukaryota; kingdom Metazoa; phylum Chordata; class Mammalia; order Carnivora; family Mustelidae; genus Martes; species Martes martes. The sequence goes on from NC_137891.1 coordinate 83,851,271, forward strand.
TCTGTGAGTCTTTTTATAGTGAATTATTAAGCTTGAGGTTGGCTTTGGGGACTCCGGGAGCCTGAAGTTGGTGTCAGAAGTGAGAGTGATCTTACATGGAGTAATACCTCTAGCTGGGCTACTGGCTAAAACTCTTAACTCCTCACAAGAGAGACAGTAAACTAGGTAAGAGGAGGTGAACATCACAGTTCAAAACAGAAGCCACAAATGAGACTATTATAAAGAAGAGGTGAAGAATGACTAATTAGGTAAAATAAAGTTTAGATTTAAGAATAATTTTGGGGGAATGCCTGGGTGGCTCAGTAGGTTAAGCATCTGCCTTCAGCTCAGGTCACAATTCCAGGTTTCTGGGATAGAGTCCACAGTCAATCTCCCTCTGCCTGCAACTCCCCCTGCTTGTGCACGCTCACTTGCTCTCTCCCTCTCTCTCTGACAAATAAATAAAACCTTAAATAAAAAAAGAGAAAGAATTTTCACTTTTAAATATTAGGAAGTAACAGAGAATATACATCCAAACCCAGGAGCTATGTTTGAAAAAATAGCCAGAGTGTAAAAGAGGAATGTTAAGAATTCTAACAAAATGGCAAAAGAAATCCGAGTTGAACTGGAAAAACAAATTTTACCCTCCAGGTACCAAAAAAAAAAAGGGAACAGAAAACAAAAATATATTGGAATTTTAATATGTACATGTGAGCATATACATACAAACACAACATATAACCCTGAAGTAGGTTCTGGCACTCTGACCATTTAGTGGACTGTAACAGTATTAATACTATTAAAGAAACAAAACAAGTGAAATACTAAGATGACTTGAGGCCATTGTCTTCAAAAAGTTCCTAAATCCTTGAGAGATAATGGCAAAAGTGGCCATAAAGCAAATTAAGTCCCTGGTACCCTATCACAAAAAGAAATAATAGAATTGAAAGAGCCCAGTATAAACAAAGAGAAGTGAAAGTTTGAGACAAAGGTCTTATCTATTGTATACTGGAGCAAATTACTTAACACCTGAACAAATGATTGGCTGTTATACTGTATATCTTTTTAAGGACCTCTTCCACCATAGATTTTATAATTCTAAGAATAATGGCTGGTAAATAGCTATTAAACAAAATGTCCAAGGAATGAAATGTTTGAATCTCCATATCCTCACATGTAAAATGCAGGCATTTAACAGCATGACCTCAAACATTCCATCAAGCACTAAAATCCCATAATTCAAGTGACTTTGACCTCAAAAAGAGAAATAGTTTCCCAACAAACAAAAACTAATGGAGTTCATGACCACTAAATCAGCCTTGCAAGAAATATTAAAGAGGGAACTCTCTTCAAAGTGACAAAGACAAGAAATGATCAGAGAAAATCTCCAGAAACAATATAACTAATAACACAGTACTACATACATATCTATCAATAATTACCCTGAATGCAAATGAACTGATCAATCAAAAGACACAGGGTAACAGAATGGATTTAAAAAAAAAAAAAAAAAGACCTATCGGGCGCCTAGGTGGCTCAGTGGGTTAAGCCTCTGCCTTTGGCTCAGGTCGTGATCTCAGGGTCCTGGGATCAAGTCCCGCATCGGGCTCTCTGCTTGACAGAGAGCCTGCTTCCTCCTCTCTCTCTCTGCCTACCTCTCTGCCTACTTGTGATCGCTCTCTGTCAAATAAATAAATAAAATCTTAAAAAAAAAAATGACCTATCTATATGCTGCCAACAAAAGACTAATTTTAGTCCTAAAGGCATGTGCAGATTGAACAAAAGGGGATGGAGAAACTTTTATCATGCAAATGAATGTCAAAAGAATACCAGAGCAGCAATACTTATATCAGAAAAATTAGACTTTAAAATACTGTAACAGGTGTGCCTTTGCCTCTTCTCGCACTCTCATGATAATGGCAGGTGCCATCTGCTGACGTGGATGCAAAATTATGGCTACCAGCACAGGGAATGTCTCCCTGCCTGCCCCACTTCCTCTTGCCACCAGTACTCGAGCTCACCAGCATGTCCATGGTGCCACACAATCGCTCATAAAGCAGCTGGCCCTGGGGGGATGGGGTGGGGGATGTCAACCAGTTCAGCAAGAAGTACATCCAGCAGACCAAGCCCCTCACTATGGAGTGCACAATTAACCTGTACTCTTACAAACTATACTTGGGTACAAAAGAGACCCTCTATGAGGACAGCTCTGTTGCAGCCAGATTTCAGCACATGAGGGAGGAATCTGACAAAATTGGAATGAGAAGGACTGTAGAAGGGGTTCTGATTGTACATGAGCACCAGCTACTGCATGGGTTACTGCTACAGCTGTGCAGTCAAATGCTCTACCACTGAGCTATACCCCCTGCTACAGCTGTGGACAACTTTCTTCAAATTACCTGGTGGTTAATCCAGAAGATGAAGTTGAAGGCCTAGAAATCAACCAAAAGAAAAAAATTTGGAAAGACCACAAACACACAGAGGTTGAAGAATATACTACTGAACAATGGATGGGTCAACCAGGAAATCAGAAAAGAAATAAAATACATGAAAATGAAAACACTACAGTCCAAAACCTTTGGGATGAGGTTAACATGGACCTACAAGGGAAGTATATCAATAGAGGCCTATCACAGGAAGCAAGAAAAATCTCAAATACACTAACTAACCTTATACCTAGTGGAGCTCAGAGCGGAACAACAAACACAGCCTAAAGCCATTAGAAGGAAAGTAATAATGAAGACCAGAGCATAAATAAATGGTATAGAAACAAACAAACAAAAACAGTAACAACATAAACAACAGAACAAATCAATGAAAAACAGGAACATGTCCTTTGGAAAAAAGCAATAAAATTGATAAACTCCTCACAATACTTATTAAAAAGAAAAGAGAAAGGACCCAAATAAATCACAAGTGAAAGAGAAGAATTAACAACCAACAGCACATATATGCAAAAAAATTATAAGAAAAACTGTATGCCCACAAATTGGAAGAAATAGATATATTCCCAGAAACATATAAACTACCAACACTGAAAGAGGAAGAAATAGAAAATGTAAACAGACAGATAACCAGGAAAGAAATTGGGTCAATAATCGAAAATTTCCCAAAAAGCACAAGTCCACAACCAGACTGCTTCAGAGGAAAATTCTACCAAACATTTAAAGAAGAGTTAATACCTATTCTTCTCAAACTACTCCAAAAAAAAAAAAAAAAAAGAAAGAAAAAAAGAAAAGGAAGGAAAACTTCCAAATTCATTCTATGAGGCCAGCATTAACCTGATACCAGAACAAGATAAAGACACCATTAAAAAAGAGAACCACAGCCCAATATCTTTCATGAACATAGATGCAAAAAATTTAAACAAAATACTAGCAAACCTAATCCAACAATGTATTAAAAACAAAAAATAAAACAAAACAAAAATCCACAATCACCACAATCAAAAGGAATTTATTCCCAGATTGCAAGTGTGGTTCAATATTTAAAAATCAATTAATGTGATACAACACATAATAAAACGACAAGAACCATATGTTCATTTCAACAGATGCTGAAAAGGCATTTGTCAAAGTATACATCCATTCATGACAAAAACCCTCAACAACGTAGGTTTAGAGGGAACATAAATCAACATAAGAAAGCCACATATGAAAAATCCATAGTGGACACCATCTCCTACAGGGAAAATCAGAAATTTTCCCCTAAGGTCAGGAACAAGGACAAAGATATCCACTCTCACCACTCTTATTCAATATAGTACTGGAATCATAGCCACAGCAACCAAACAACAAAAAGAAATAAAAGGCATCTAAATTGGGAAGAAAGAACTCAAACTTTCACTATTTGCAGATGACAGAATACTCTATATAGAAAACCCAAAAGACTCCACCAAAAAAATTGCTAGAACTGATTTGCAAATTCAGTAAAGTCACAGGATACAAAATCAACATACAGGAATCTGTTGCATTTCTATACACCAATAAAGAAGCAGAAGAAATGGAAATTAGGGAATCAATTCCATTTACAATTACCAAAAAACAGAATCTTACCAAGAAACAAATCTAATCAAAAAGGTACTCTGAAAACTATAAAACACTGATGAAAGAAATTGAAGATAACATAATGAAATGGAAAAGCATTCCATGCTCATAGATAGTAAGAACAAATGTTATTAAAATGTCTGTATTACTAAAAAAAAAAAGTCTATATTACTCAGTTCAATGCAATCCCTATAAAAATACAAACAGCATTTATACAGAGCTAGAACAACAATTCTAAAACTTGAATGAAACCACAAAAGACCCCAAATAGCCAAAGCAATCTTGAAAAAGAAAAAGCAAACCTGGAGCCATCACAATTCCAGCTTCAAGTTATATTACAAAGCTGTAGTAATCCAAATAGTATGGTACAGGCACAAAAACAGACACATAGAGCAACAGAATTAAAACCCAGAAAGAAACCCACAGCTATATGGTCAATTAATCTTTAACAAAGCAGGAAAGAATAGTCAATGGGGAAAAGACAGTCTCATTACAAATGGTGTTGGGAAAACTGGACACGAACATGCAAAAGAATGAAACTGGACCACTTCCCTACATCATACACAAAAATAAACTCAAAATGGAGTTTATTTAAAGTCCTAGAAGAAAATATAGGCTATAACCTCTTCAACATAGGCAATAGCAATTCTTCTTCTAGATACATCTCCTGAGACAAGGGAAACAAAAGAAAAAGCTTCTGCACAGTGAAGGAAACAATCAACAAAACTAAAAGGCAACCTACAGAATGGAAGAAAATATTTGTAAACGACATATCTGATGAAGGGTTAGTAACCAAAACATACAAGGACTTCTAAAACAACACGCAAAACACAAATAATCCAGTTAAAAAATGGGCAGAAGACATGAATACATTTTTTGAAAGAAGACAGAGAGATGGGCAACAGACATACGATAAGATGTTCAACATCATTCATCATCAGGGAAATCCAAAATAAGAGAAAGCTACAATAAGAAAGCTACAATAAGAGCTGAAAGCTACAATAAGAGCTGTCAGGATGGCTACAATCAACAACACAAACAACAGGGGTTTGGTGAGGATGCAGAGAAAGGAGAACCCTCTTAAGCTGTTGCTGGGAATGCAAACTGGCATAGCCCCTCTGAAAAACTGTATGGAGGTTCCTCAGAAAGTTAAAATTGTGCTATCCCACAATCCAGCAATTGCACTACTGGGTATCTACCCCAAAGATACATATGTAGTGATCCAAAGGGGCACCTTCACCCCAATGCTTATAGCAGCATATCAACAACAGTCAAACTATGAAAAGAGCCCAAATATCCATTGACTGACGAATGATAAAGAAGATGGGTATACACACACACAAACACACACACATACACACACAAATACAATGGAATATTGATGCCTTAAAAAAAAAAACACCTCACCATTTGCAACAATATGGTTGGAGCTAGAAGAATATTATGCAAATCAAAGTAAATCAGAGATAGGCAAATACCGTATGATTTCATTCACTTGTGAAATTTAAGAAACAAATGAGTAAAGGGGCAAAAAGCTTGGGGGGGGGGGTAAGCCAAGAAAAAGACTCCTAACTTTAAAGAACTTGAGGGACGTGCAAGATGTCAGAGGAGTAGGAGATCTAAAATTTTGTCTGATTCCAGGAATTCAGCTAGTTATCAAACCATTCTGATCACCTACAAACTCAATAGGAGATCTAAGAGAAGAACAGCAGCAATTCTATGAAGAGAAAATTGACCACATTCTGGAAGACAGGATGTACAGAGAAGTGAATCTGAGGCAATATATGAGAAGATAGACCTGGGCAGGGCTCAGGGGGGATGGTGGGGGACTGGCTACCAGCAAGTGAGAAAGCAGTGGAGCACAAAATCACAACTTTAGAGGTCTGCTCCACAGAGGGACCTCACTCCAGTGGCTAAGCAGTGGGTGGAATCTTTGCTGGGACAGTGTGGTCACAGAAAGACTTGGGGTGCCTGAGCATGGCAGACCTCCCAAGTATCAGAGCATCAGAGCGGGGAAGCTGGCTGCAAAATTGGAGCCAAGGAGGGGGTTCTCAGCTCCGGGATAGGGTTTGCAATAAACCATAATCCAAGGCAAAGTCAGGCCAGTACTTTTAGAGGAGGGACCCCACAAGTGGCAGATCCAGGGAGACCACAGGGAGGTGCGTCACAAGAGCACACTGCAGGAATCTGCTCGGTTTAGAGACTACAAACGGGGCCATGCGCCAGAGATAGAAATGCCAGGTAACAGGCTGGGTGAGCTTGGAGTGCAGGCAGGACCAGGGAGACAGGAGTGACTGACTGCTTTACTCTGAGGGCTCACTTAAACAGGGGGGCCCTGAGCTCTCAGCTCCTCTGGGGCTGGAGATTGGGAGGCTGCCATTTTCATTCTCAACCTCCAAAGCTGTACAAAACTCTTCCAAGGAACAAAAGCTACTGAGAACAAACCTGAGCAGATTACATAGCCTAGCCCCTGGCAAGGGGTGCAATTCCGCCGCAGGCAAAGACATTTGAGAATCACTGCAACAGGCTCCTCCCCAGAAGATCGGCAAGAAAAGCCAGCCAAGAACATGTTTACTGATCAATGAGAACTGCAAAACACCAGTGCTAGGGGAATACAGCACATAGAATTCATGGCTTCTTCCCCATGATTCTTTAGTCTTTCAAGGTTAAATTTTTTAAATTTTTATTATTTTTTCTATTTTTTTAAATTTTTCCTCATTCTTATATTAACCATTTTATCAATACCATTTAAAAATCTTTTAATTTACATTGTTATAATCATACTCTATCCCTTCATTGTATTTAATGTTATTTTTTGTATACATATAAGTTTTTCCTTCCTTAAAACTTTAGGATACAGTTTCCTCTAACAGACCAAAATATACCCAAAATCTAGCATATGACTTTGTTTTAGTCTAGAGCCTGATCACATTCTGTCCTTTTTTTTTTCTTTTTTAAACCAACTTAAGTTATCAATTCCATTTTAAAATCTTTGTTGTTTTCATCTTTAAAGTCATATTCCATCGCTTCATTATGTTTACCCTTTTTTTATATATATGTATGTTTTCCTTTAAGATTTTGGGAGTCAGTTTCTTTTAACAGAACAAATTACACCCTAAAGTAAGTGTGTGGCTCTGTTCTATTTACCAGCCTAATCTTTTTTTTTTTTTTTTTTTCATTTTTTTCCCTTCTCTTCCCACCCCCACTTCCCCTTTCCCCTGGTTTTGGGTATCTTCTGATTAAGTTAGTGTATATTTTTCTGGGCCATTGTTATCCTTTTAGTATTTTGTTCTCCCATTCATCTATTCTTCTCTGGATAAAATGACAAGGCCGATAAACTCGTCTCAAAAAAAAAAAAAAAAGAGAGAGAGAGAGAGAAACAAGAGGCAGTACCGACAGCTAGGGACCTAATCAATACGGACATTGGTAAGATGTCAGAACGAATGACAGAAACATGCTAGCTGGGCTTGAAAAAAGCATAGAGGATACTAGAAAATCCCTTTCTGGAGAAATAAAGAACTAAAATCTAACCAAGTTGAAATAAAAAGAGCTATTAATAAGGTACAATAAAAAATGGAGGCACTTACTGCTAAGATAAATGAGGCAGACCAGAATTAGTGATACAGAAGACCAAGTGACAGAGAATAAAGAAACTGAGAAAAAGAGAGATAAAAACTATGGGATCAGGGGAGGAAAATCTCAGAGATAAGTGATACCATAAGATGAAACAATATTAGAATAACTGGGATCCTAAAAGAAGAAGAAACAGAGAGAGGGGCAGAAGGTATATTAGAGCAAATTATAGTAGAGAATTTCCTAATTGGGTAAGGAAACAAGCATCAAAATCCAGGAGGCACAGAGGACACCCCTCAAAATCAATAAAAATAGGTCCACACCCTGACATCAAATAGTAAAGCTTATAAGTCTTAGTGACAAAGAGAAAATCCTGAAAGCAGCTCAGGACAAAAAGTCTGTAACTGGGCGCCTGGGTGGCTCAGTGGGTTAAAGCCTCTGCCTTCAGCTCAGGTCGTGGTGTGAGGGTCCTGGGATCGAGCCCTGCATCAGGATGTCTGCTCAGCGGGGAGCCTGCTTCCCTTCCTCTCTCTCTCTGCCTACTTCTCTGCCTACTTATGATCTCTGTCAAATAAATAAATAAAATCTTAAAAAAAAAGAAGTCTGTAACATACAATGGTAGAAATATTAGATTGGCAGCAGACTTATCCACAGAGACCTAGCAGGCCAGGAAGAACTGGCATGATATATTCAGAGCACTAAATGAGAAAAATATGCAGCCAAGAATACTATATCAAACTAGGCTATCATTGAAAATAGAAGGAGAGATTAAAAAGCTTTCAGGACAAACAAAAATTAAAAGAATTTGCAAACACCAAACAAGCCCTACAGGAAATACTGAAGGGGTCATCTAAGCAAAGAGAGAGCCTATAAGTAGTAGCCCAGAAAGGAACAGAGATACTATACAATAACAGTCACCTTACAGGCAATACAATGGCAATAAATTCATATCTTCCAATGGTTTCCCTAAATGTAAATGGACTAAATGCCCCAATCAAAAGACACAGCGTATCAGAATGGATTAAAAAAAAAAAAAAAAAAGACCAATTGGTATGCTATCTGCAAGAAACTCATTTTAGACCTAAAGACACCTCGGGATTTGAAGTAAGGGGGTGGAAAACAATTTACCATGCTAATGGGCATCAAAAGAAAGCTGGGGTGGCAATCCTTACACCAGACAAATTAGATTTCAAGCCAAAAACTATAGTAAGAGATGAGGAAGGACACTGTATCATACTTTAAAAGTCTGTCCAACAGAAAGATCTAACAATTTTAAATATCTATGCCCTTAACATGGCAGCAGCCAACTATATAAACCAATTCATTGCAAAATCAAAGAAACACATCAACAGTAATACAATAATAGTAGGGGACTTTAACCACCCCTCACTGAAATGGACAGATCGTCCAAGGAAAAGATCAACAAGCAGGTAAAGGCTTTAAATGACACAACGGACCAAACGGACATCACAGATATATTCAGAACATTCCATCCCAAAGCAACAGAATACACATTCTTCTCTAGTGCACATGGAATATTCTCCAGAATAGATCACATCCTGATAACAAATAAGGTCTCAACCGGTACCAATAGATTGGGATCATTCCCTGCATATTTTCAGACCATAATGCTTTGAAACTAGAACTCAATCACAAGAGGAAAGTTGGAAAGAATTCAAATCCATGAAGGCTAAAAAGCATCCTACTAAAGAATGAATGGGTCAACTAGGATATTAAAGAAGAATTTTTAAAAATTCATGGAAACAAATGAAAGTGAAAACAAAAATGTTCAAAATCTTTGGAATGCAGCAATGGCAGTCCTCAGAGGAAAGTATATAGCAATACAAGCCTTTCTCAAGAAACAAAAAAGGTCTCAAGTACACAAGCTAACCCTACACCTAAAGCAGCTGGAGAAAGAACAGCAAAGAAAGCCTAAACCCAGTAGGAAGAGAGAAATAATAAAGACCAGAGCAGAAATCAATGAAATAGAAACCAAAAGAACAGTAGAACAAATCAACAAAACTAGGAGCTGGTTCTTTGAAAGAATTAATAAGTGGACAAACCCCTGGCCAGACTTATCAAAAAGGAAAGAGAAAGGACCCAAATTAATAAAATCATGAATGAAAGAGAAGAGATCACAACCAACACCAAAGAAATACAAACAATTATAAGAACATACTATTAGCAACTATACACCAGAAAATTTGACAATCTGGGAAAAAAAAAATGGATGCATTCCTAGAGATATATAAACTACCAAAACTAGACCAGGAAGAAAGAAAAAAACCTTAAAAGACCCATAACCAATAAGGAGATTGAAGCAGTCATCAAAAATCCCCCAACAAACAAGAGCCCAGGGCCAGATGGCTTCCCAGGGGAATTCTACCAAACATTTAAAGAATTAATATCTATTTTCCTGAAACTGTTCCAAAAAAATAGAAATGGAAGGTAAAGTTCTAAACTCATTTTATGAGGCCAACATTACCTTGATCTCCATACCAAAGACCCCATCAAAAAGGAGAAATACAAACCAATATCCCTGATGAACATGGATGCAAAAATTCTCATCAAAATACTAGCCAATAAGATCCAACAGCACATTAAAAGGATTATTCACCACCAACCAAGTGGGATTTATTCCTGGACTACAAGGTTGATTCAATATCTGCAAATCAATCAATGTGATACAATACATTAATAAAAGAAAGAACAAGAACCATATGATATTCTCAATAGATGCTGAAGAAGCATTTGACAAAGTACAGCATCCTTTCTTGATCAAAACTCTTCACAGGATAGGGACAGAGTGTACATATGTCAAAATCATAAAAGCCATCTATGAAAAACCCACAGCAAATATTATTCTCAATGGGGAAAAACTGAGAGCTTTTCCCCTAAGGTCAGAAGCACCGCAGGGATTTCCACTCTCACCACTGCTATTCAACTAGTACTAGAAGTCCTAGCCTTGGCAATCAGACATCAAAAAGAAATAAAAGGCATCCGAATCAGCAAAGAAGTCAACCTCTCACTTTTTGCAGATGATACACTTTATATGGAAAACCCAAAAGACTCCACTCCAAAACTGCCAGAACTCATACAGAATTCAGTAAAGTGGCAGAATATAAAATCGATGCACAGAAATCAGTTGCATTTCTTTACACCAACAAGACAGAAGAAAGAGAAATCAAGGAGTCAATCCCATTTACAATTGCACCCAAAACCATGAGATACCTAGGAATAAACCTAACCAAAGAGGCAAAGAATCTATACTCAGAAAACTACAGAGTACTCATGAAAGAAATTGAAGAAGACACAAAAAAATGGAAAACGTTCTATGCCCTCGGACAAGAAGAAATATTGTGAAAATGTCTGTGCTATTTAGAGCAACCTACACATTTAATGTAATCACTATCAAAATACCATCAACTTTTTTTCAAAGAAAATGGAAAAGACCCTGAATAGCCAGAGGAATGTTGAAAAAGAATGCCAAAGTTGGCAGCATCACAATTCCAGACTTCAAGCTCTATTACAAAGCTGTGATCATCAAGATAGTAGGTACTGGCCCAAAAACAGACACACAGACCAACAGAACTGAATAGAGAGTCCAGAAATGGACCCTCAACTCTATGGTCAACTCATCTTTGACAATGCAGGAAAGGACACCCAATGGAAAAAAGTCTATTCAACAAATGGTGTTGGGAAATTGGACAGCCACATGCAAAAGAATGAAAGTGGACCATTTCCTTACACCACACACAAAAACAGACTCAAAATGGATGAAAGACCTCAATGTGAGACAGGAATCCATCAAAATCCTTGAGGAGAATGCAGGCAGCAACTTCTTCAACCTCAGCCGCAACAACTCCTTCCTAGAAACATTGCCAAAGGTAAGGGAAGCAAGGGCAAAAATGAACTACTGGGACTTCATCAAGATCAAAACTTTTGCACAGCAAAGGAAACAGTCAAACAAAACCAAAAGACAACTGACAGAATGGGAGAAGATATTCACAAATGATGTATTAGATAACGGGCTAGTATCTAAAAATCTATCAAGAACTTATCAAACTCAACACACAAGGAACAAATAATCCAATCAAGAAATGGGCAGAAGACATAAGCAGACATTTCGGCAAAGAAGACATCTATATAGCCAACAGACACATGAAAAGTGCTCAACATCACTCGGCATCAGGGAAATACAAATGTGTATCAAAACCACAGTGAGATACCAGATACCACCTCACACCAGTCAGAACGGTTAACATTAACCAGTCAGGAAACAAGAGGTGTTGGTGAGGATGTGGAGTAAGGGGAACCCTCCTACAGCATTGTTGGGAAGGAAAGCTATTGCAAGCCACTCTGGAAAACAGTATGGAGGTTCCTCAAAAAGTTGAAAATAGAGCTATCCTATGACCCAGCAATTGCACTACTGGGTATATACCCCAAAGATACAAATGTAATGATCCAATGGCTCACATGCACCTGAATGTTTATAGCAGCAATGTCCACAATAGCCAAACTGTGGAAAGAGCCTAGATGTCCATCAACAGATGAATGGATAAAGAAGATGTGGTATATATACACAATGGAATACAATGCAGCCATCAAGACAAATGAAATCTTGCCATTTACAAGGACGTAGATGGAACTAGAGGGTATTATGCTAAGCGAAATATGTCAATCAGAGAAAGACAATTATCATATGATATCACTTATATGAGGAATTTGAGAAACAAGACAGTGGATCATTGGGGAAGGCAGGGAAAAATGAAAGAAGATGAAACCAGAGAGGGAGACAAACCATAAGAGACACTTAAATTCCAGAAACAAACTGAGAGTTGTTGGGGGGGGGGGGGTGAAAGGGTTGGGGTGGCTAGGTGGTGGACACTGGGAAAGGTATGTTCTATGATGAGTGGTGTGAATTTTGTAAGACTGATGAATCATAGACCTGTACCCCTAAAACAAATAATATATTGTACGTTATTAAAGAAGAAAAAGAAAAAACAAGAACAACTTGATTGTCACCAGAATGGAGGTAGGTGGTGAGACAGGTTAAATAGGTGATGGGTATTAACGAGTGCATTTGCGATGAGCACTCGTTACGTATGGTGACATATGGAATGTTGAATTACTAAACTGTACACCTGAAACTAATATTATACTGTATTTTAACTTACTGGAATTAAAATAAAACTTTACAAAAAAACCCAACCCCTTTTCACGATAAAACACTCAACAACTAGGAATATAAGTGAACTTCATGAACATTGCAAAGGGATTCTACAGGGCAGGAGCACAGCTAACATCATACTTAAAGGTCAAAGACCGAAAGTTTTCCCCTAAGATCAGAAAAAAAAAGATGCCTGCTTTTAGTAGTTGTATCAAACATTGTACTAGATGTTCTATCTAGAGCAATTAGGCAACAAAAAGAAATAAAAGGCACGAAAATACAAAAAGAATATTATCTACTAATGCACGACAATAAGATCTTACATATAGAAAACTCTAATGAACCCCCCCACACACAAACTATTAGAGCTAGTAAATTCAGCAAAGTTGCAAAATACAAGAAAAAGATATAAATATCAGTTGTATGTCTACACAATAGCAATGAACAATCCAAAAAGAAAATTAAGAAAACAATTCCATATATAATAACTAGCATCAAAAGAGTAAGATATTTAGGTATACATTTTACCAAGGAAGCCAAACACCCATAGAAAATGAAAAATCACTGCTAACATGAAGAATAAATGGAAGGACATCCTATGTTCAAGGAAGGGAGGGCTCGAGTTTGTTAAGATTGCAATACAACTCAAAGCTATCTACAGATTTCATTTAATCCCTATCAAGTCCCTATCAAAATCCCATAACTGGGGTTTTTTTGCAGAAATGGAAAGGTAATCCTGAAATTCATATGAAGTTTATGGATCCCTGCACACCAAAGTCAATCCTGAAAAGAAGAGTAAATTTGAAGAACAGTTATTCTAAATTCAAAACCTACTACAAAGCTACATTAATCAAAGGAATGTGATGCTGTCATTAACAGTAGACCCATTCAAGAGAACAGAATTCACAGTCCCCCCAAAAACATAAATCTATGGCCAAATGACTTCTGATAGGTCAAAAGATGACTTTCCTCAATGTAGGAAATACAGTCACTTCAACAATGATGCTGGAACAACTGGATACCACAAGCAAAAGGATAAAGCTGAACCCTACACCCCTACACTCACAACATATACAAAAATTAACTCAAAATGGAGCAAAATTAACTCAAAATGGAGCAAATTAACTCGTAGTAGCTAAAACTCTACAACTCATAGAAGGAAAAAGAAGTAAATCTTTAGCCTTGAGTTAGACAATGGTTTCACAGATAAGATACAAAAGAACAATGACAAAAAACAGATAAATTTCATCAAAATGTAAAACTTAAGAGTTTCAAAGAAAGTAAAAAGAAAATCCAAATAATGGGAGAAAATATTAGAAAATCATATATCCAATAAGAGTCCAGTATCTAGAATATATATTAACATCTCCTATTCAACAATTCAGTTTATCAATACATTAAAAATTGATGGACATTCCTCATAAAGCACACCAACAATCATATGAAAACATGCTCAACATCATTAATCACTTGGGAAATAGAAACCAGAATTATAACAAGAGATATTCACCCACACCCATTAGGATATCTACTATCAAAAAAATATTAAAGATATTTTAAAAATAGAACCCTTGTGCATTGCTGATGAAAATACAAAATGATGCAGTAGCTGCGGAAACCAATGCAGGGGGAGGCCTCAAAAAATTAAAAAGAGCCACCAAAGGATCCAGAAATTCTACTTCTGAGTAATTCCGCTTCTATCCCAAATAAAAAGTGGAGACTTGGATATTTGTGTACCAGTGTTCTTAACAGCTTTATTCACAATTAGCTAAAAGGTAGAAAACAACTCAGATGTCCATGGATGCATCAACAAACTATAGCATATACATATACTGCAATATTACTCAGCTTTACAATGAAATGAAATTCTGACACATTGTTGGTTAGCAACCTCAGGAGTTCTCTGAATGGAATTTGAAACTGGCCCCCATACAGGGAGAAATAAGCATACCACTTCAGATTGGTTAAGTGATAGTTTTAATAAGTAGAGTGACTTATATAAGTGCTTCTTTTGGGTGACCACAAGATGAACAGATCTCTGCCTCCACCTACCAAAATCTTGTAAGTTTATTTAGAGGGTTGAGTCATAAAACAGGGGTGAGTCATATATATATAGCCCACATGGTCTCAATAGTGCTTTACTTACTCAAGGTTACAGACCTGAACAGGCAGAACATACATTCCAAGTGAAAACTGATAAGGAAACTCTAACTGCCCAAGTCCAGATCACAGGTCAATCAATGCCATATCTCCTCAATGATCCTACTCTAACATTCCACCCCTCATGAACAGCTCTTACAATCTTACATTTCCCCCTCTTTTCCAATGTGCCCTGAATGGTCAACAAGGGATTTCACTAACAGAGAGATGGCTACCTGGCTGCACTGGAGGCAGATACCACAGCAACATTACAGATTAAGATAAAGATTCCCAAAATAAGTAACAATATTTCCATCAAAAGCCCCACACAGTCCAAACCACTGACTTTAATAAGTCCCCTAGGATGAGGTCAGATGATGCACAGTGTTTACTTATGTCTGCATGTGCTTTAATAAAGATGCATTAGCAGACTCTTTAGGAATAAACACACATTTTTCTGCTTGGATAATGGCATAAAGTGCCTCCTTGCAAAGTGTTGATAACACCAAATGCCATCCTATTTTGGAGGACAGCTTTTCAAATTAGAGACATTTCAGGGCTCAGGAAGGATAGGCTTTGTCAGCTATAACTACAGGCTTGCTGGGTAAATTTAGTAAGGGGTTCTGGGTGCTATGATGTCCTCCAGGCCAATGAAGAGAACAAAAGACAACACCCAAATGATCATACTCACAGAAAACAGAATGTACCATCTGGGTAAGTTACTCTGCACCCCTAAGTGAGAGAAAATTACTTCACACCCCTGGGTGAGACCGAGCTCTTGAACACTATAAGCAGGATGTACAATACCCGCTTAGTACAGTTCTCGGATACTTTCTCCTACTTCCTTATGCACTGCCATACACACCACTTTATATTGTTTTACAATACACTTTGGTATTGGAGAGATAAACACCTCACATTCTCATGGGGGATTATGCCCTATATGCATTATCAAAGGTACTTTCCTTTCCATAACCATTTGTCCTCTGTAACCACTGACAGCACTAAGGGACCAGAACTTCTGAGGGTTAGCATATATTAAAAGTACATTTGACTACTCATATTATCAACCACAGCTGTTACCTTTTATTTATTTCTGGGGAACCAGCAAATAGTGAGCTCAATATGGAACCTCCAACCTCCTCCAGTGGCCCTTATCCCACAGGCAATCTTAGCCCACACCCTATCCTCAGGATACGTCCTCCTAGCTTTGCAAAGTAGCACAATAAGGTCTCCGACTTATTATCCTGCTTTCCCACCTTTTGATAGCTGCAAAGGACCTGTG
Source organism: Martes martes (assembly GCF_963455335.1). Classification (NCBI taxonomy): domain Eukaryota; kingdom Metazoa; phylum Chordata; class Mammalia; order Carnivora; family Mustelidae; genus Martes; species Martes martes. The sequence continues at coordinate 83,867,463 of NC_137891.1, forward strand.
ATCCTTCTCTAACCTCAGCTCTTCTTCCAAATTTCCAACTTGAACTTCAGCCTCTAGATGGATAATGTTGGCTAGCCGAACTGTCCACAGTAGAGGCCAGCCCACTGCCATAACCATTCCTGTCCCTTCTTTGCCCAGGTATGCTTATAAGCAGTTCCTCAAACAGACACATTAAACCAGCCAGAGTTCTTAGGGCATCCCTGAACTCATACAGTGGTCCACAAGCATCTAACATACAGACCACCACTCCTCCCCACACAGAGGTTGATGGCCAACCCAGGATTTCTCCCACAAGTGCCTCTTTCCTAAGACCCATTTCTTTGGTCTCCTAGCTGGCTCATCAGTTGCTGGTTAGCAACTCTGAGAGTTCCTAGTTGAAACTTAAAACCCATGCCCAGACAAGGAGAGCAATGAAAGAATGAAGAAAGAGGCAGACCACTCCAGAGTAGCAGGTGTTAGTTTTAATAAAGGAACTTAAAAACAAAGCTAGTGGGGCGCCTGGGTGGCTCAGTGGTTTAAAGCCTCTGCCTTCGGCTCAGGTCATGATCTCAGGGTCCTGGGATCGAGCCCCGCATCGGGGTCCCTGCTTGGCAGGGAGCCTGCTTCCTCCTCTCTCCCTCTCTGCCTGCCTCTCTGCCTACTTGTGATCTCTGTCAAATAAATAAATAAAATCTTTAAAAAAAAAAAAACAAAAAACAAAAAACAAAAAACAAAGCTAGTCTTAGGTGGCCACAACACAAGCATATCTCTGCATCCACCTGCCAGAATCTTTAAGAGTTTATATAGAGGTCTTAAAGCAGTTCAGTCATATATACACATCCATACAGTATAAATAAAACATTACTCTCTCAAGGCTGTGTCCCTGAAACAGATCCCTGTATGGGAATGGGTAACATATATTCCAAGGACAGAGAAAGGTATTAAGAAGCGTCCCATTGCCTGAGTTCAGCTTGCAGGTCAACCAGTGGTCATGTCCTCTTGATGACCTCCTCTAACACACATGCTACAACATGAATAAATCCTGAAAATCTTATGCTCAGTAAAATAAGCCAGACACAAAAAGCCAAATACTGAATGATTCCACTTACATGAGGTACACAGAATAGGCAAATTCACAGTAACAGAAACTACTTTCTGTTACCAAGGTTACCAAGGGGCTAATTGGAGGGGTAGTAGGGAAATTATTATTTAATGAATACAGAGATTTTATTTAGGGTGATGAAAAAGTCCAGAAATGGATAATAGAGATTGTTGCAAATAAAACACTATGAACATAAAATGCTACTGAATTGTGCATTTAAAAATAGTTAAAATGGTAACTTAGTTATCATGTATATTTTACCACAACTTAAAAAAAGAAAAACAGAAAATAACAAGTGTTGGTGAGCATGTAGAACAAATGAAACCCTCATACACTGCTGGTGGGAATTAATGGTGCAGCTGCTGCAGAAAAAATGTAATGGTTCCTTGAAAGTTAAACAGTATTACCATATGACCCAGCAATTCCATCCCTAGCCAAAAGAATTGAAAATAGACGTTCAAATAAAACTTATATGTGAATGTATACTGCAGTACTATTCAAAATAGCCAAAAGGTGGAAACCCAAATGTCCATCAACATATGAAAAAACAAAATGTGGTACTATAATACCATTATTTATAATAAATCTATATTTGGTCATTTACATAAAATATATTTCTCATACATATTTGGCCTTTGTCCACAGTTCCTGGCTCAAGCTCCTAAACACCTTAGAATTTCCTGAACAATAAGAGCAAGGATACCATCTTTCATCACAATATTTGGTCTCTTGTCCTCAGTTCCTGAAAACCCTTCAGAGCCATGAGGTGAAATGGGTATCTTGTTACTCCTATCAAGACCCTTTCCACTACAACTGGATTTACGTTAATGAGGTGACTTTTGGAACAGTCCTAAGGATGGTGGACTAGTTGCCAAGGGAACCAACCATGATTAAGGAGTTAGAACTTTCAGTCCCAGTCCCAGATTTTTAGAAAGGGGCAAGGGATTGGAGGTTCAATCAATCAAGTCTATGTAATGAAGACCATAAAAACCCAAAAGGAGGATGTTTGAAGAGCTTTCAGGTTGGTGAATGAGAACACTTCCATGTGCCACCGTGCAGGGAGTCCTAAACTTCATGTGGGCAGAAGCTCCTTTGTTTGGGAACTCACCTGTCTGCTGCTGATTCTATCCTTTAATATCCTTGGTAATAAATCAGTAATCTAGTGAGTAAATGGGTTTCTTCAGTTCTCTAAGCCTCTCTAGCAAATTAATCAAACTTAAAGAGGGGATTGTGAGAACCTGTGATCTGCAGCCAATGGTCAGAAGTGTCAGCAAGCTCTCTAGCTCAACTACAGATTCCACCAGTTAAAACCACAAATAGATAAGACTACTTAACTTATGCTCTAACTGAAATCCATTGTGCCTATTTGTCACACTTTCTTGAGGCATCGACAAAAACATTTTGCAATAACCAGAACATTCCAACTGCCAGGCCAGAAAAGCCCTGACAGCAACAGAATGCCTAAAAGACCACACCCCACATATCCCCTTCCCTACCCATGATCATGAGCTGAACACATATTAACCCCTATCCGTGATCAGATACTCTGCCTGCTGTCTTGCACTTAAACCCTCTGAACCTCTCCTTAGAGATGGATATCTCTAGGTATCCATCTTGCCACTGGAGAGGCTGGCTGTTAAGGATTAAGCCTGCCAATACCTTAAATAAGTGTCTCCCTTTCTCTTTTCTAAACCCTCCTTCCTTAAGCTCGTTCAGAACAACAGTGTTGGCAAACTCAACCAAAAGCTATGCTTTCGATTTGTCCAGCCCCTCAGGGATTCCCCAGGATGGAGCAACTGGCCACAGCAGCACACTAGGGCTTACCTACTCATTTCCTGAGTTAGTGGCTGTAACTGATAGATAACAAATGCACAGGTAACTGCCTGGGCTTGTGACTGACATCAGAAAGCAGAAGGCAGTCTTACAGGACTTGGCCCTTAACCTATAGAATCTGATGTTATCTCTGGGTAAACATGCGCCAGAATTAAGTTGAACTGTAGAACATTCAGTGGGTGTCAGATTATTGCTTGTTGGTGTGGGCAAACCCTTCAACCTACACAATGGAACTGACTATCAGAAGCTTTTAGGCATAAACACACAATGGGTAAATGAAATACAGTTGACCTTTAAACAACATGGGTTTGAACACCACAGTTCTACTTACACACAAATTTTTTTCAATCAAGTGTCCTGGAAAAAAATTTTGGAGTTTTTTTTTTTTTTTTTAACAAACTCACAGATGAAACACATAGCCTAGGAGTACTACAAAACATTTTTACAAATTAGCTAATATTATAAGAATACAGTATACAAAATGTGTTTCTACAGCTTATATTATCAGTAAGGTCTTCTTCCAGTCAACAATTGTTACTAGAAGTTAAATTTCTGGGGAGTCCAAAGCTAAACTCAAATTTTCAACTAAGTAGGGAAGGGGGTTAGCACCCCAACCACCCCCACTGTTCAAGAGTCAAATGTACTGATATATGCTTGAAAACATTACATTAGGTGAAAGTCAAAAAGCCACACGTACTGTACCATCCTATGTACATGAACTATTCAAAACAGGTAAAAATAGAGACAGATAGGTAGTCAGTGGTTGCCAGTGATTGGGACAAGGGAGGCAGAGTTAGTGTCTACGTAACTAAGGGGCTTATTTTGGGGGTGATAAAAAAGTTTTAGAACTAGATAAAGGTGATTGCACAATGCTGTAAATGCAGTAAATGCCATTGAATTCTAGAATTATAAAATAGTTAATTTTATGCTATGTGAACTTAAGCTCCATTTGAAAAAAGAATATGAAATGTTAGATTTTTTTTTCAAGATTCTACTTATTTACTTGAGAGAGAGGGACAGAGGGAGAGAGGGCACAGAGTGAGTCAGAGAGGGAGAAGCAGACTCCTTGCTGAGCAGAGACATGGGTCATGAACCGATACAAAGGCAAATGCTTAACTGACTGAGCCACCCAAGCACCCCAAGGTGTTTGATATTGAGGAAATATTAAAATTGAAAGAATGTGATAAACCATCATTTGAATGGGGAAACTGGCTCAGAAATTTCATGGCATGTGCTTCTGTTCAGGTGGGAATCAACACATAATTCCTTTCTCACTGAAACTGGGAGATAACTGTTTAGGTGACTTTTTTTCTTAAGTTTAGAATTCTTTTTGTTTGTTTTCTTTCTTCTTTTATTATGTTCAGTTAGCCAACATACAGTACATCGTTAATTTCTCATGTAATGTTCAACAGTTCATTAGTTGCATATGATGCTCACTGGTCATCACAACACATGTCCTCCTTAATACCCATCACCCAGTTACCCCATCCACCCACCTCTTCCCCTCCCTAACCCTCAGTTTATTTCCTGGAGTTCAGAGTCTCTCATGGTTTGTCTCCCTCTGTGATTTCTTCCCATTTAGTTTTCCCTCCCTTCCCCTATGGTCCTCCACACTATTCCTTATGTTCCACATATGAGTGAAGCCATATATTTATCTTTCTATGTTTAACTTATTTCACTTAGTTCCATCCGTGCCAATGCAAGTGGTAGATACTCATCCTTTCTGATGGTTGAGCAACATTTCATTGCATTTATGAACCACATCTTTATCCATTCACCTGCTAAAGGACATCTTGATTCCTTCCACAGTTTGGCTATTGTGGACATTGATACTACGAGTATTGGGGTGCATGTGCTCCTTATTTTCACTACACCTCTACAAATACCTAGTAGTGCAATTGCTGGGTCGTAGGGTAGCTCTATTTTTAACATCTTGAGGAACCTCTGTACTGTTTTCCAGAGTGGCTGTACCAGCTTGCATTTCCACCAACAGTGTAAGAGGGTTCCCCTTTCTACACACCTTCACCAACATTTGTTCTTTCCTGTCTTGTTAATTTTTGCCATTCTAACTGCTGTAAGGTGGTGTCTAATTGTGATTTTGATTTGTATTTCCCTGATGGCTAGTGATGTTGAACATTTTCTCATGTGTCTGCTGGCCATTTGTATGTCTTCTTTGGAGAAATGTCCACTCATGTCTTCTACCCATTTTGTGACTGGATTATTTCTTTTTTGGGTGTGGAGTTTGAGAAGTTCTCTACAGATCTTGGATACCAACCCTTTATCCACAATGTAGTTTCTGCAAATATCATCTCCCAGTCCATGAGTAGCCTCTTAGTTTTGCTGTTTACTTTGCTGTGCAAAGCCTTTTATATTGACGAAGTCCCAAAAGTTCATTTTTGCTTCTGTTTGCCTACAGAAGTTGCTGTAACCGATGTCAAAGAGGTTACTGCCTGTGTTGTCCTCTAGGATTCTGATACATTCCTGTCTCACATTGAGCTCTTTCATTCATTTTGCATTTATCTTTGTGTATAATGCAAAAATATGGTCTAGCTTCATTCTTCTGCATGTGGCTGTCCAACTTTTGCAGCACCATTTATTGAAGAAATTGTCTTTTTTCCACTGGTTGTTCTTTCCTGCTTTCTTGAAGATTAGTTGACCATAGAGTTGAGTGTTCATTTCTGGGTTCTCTATTCTGTTCCATTAATCTATGTGTCTGTTATGTGCCAATACCATACTGTCTTGATATTCACAGCTTTGTAATATAACTTGAAGTCAGGCATCGTGATTCTCCCAGGTTTAGTTTTCTTTCTCAGCATTCCCCTGGTGATTTGGGGTCTTTTCTGGTTCCATATAAATTTTAGGATTGTTTTTCCCAGTTCAGTGAGAAATGTCAACGGTATTTTGATAGGGATTTCTTCAAAGGTGTATATTTCCCTGGGCAGCATAGACATTTTAACGATGTCTGTTCTTCCAATCCATGAGCATGGAACGTTCTCTTTCCTTCTTCCTCAATTTCTTTCTTAAGTGTTATGTAGTTTCTACAGTATAAATCTTTCATCTCTTTGGTAAGGTTTATTTGTCACCAAATGCATCTTACGATTTTTGGTACTATTGTAAATGGAATCAATTCCTTAATTCTTTTTTCATTTACATTATTAGTGTATAGAAATGCAACTGATTTCTGTGCATTGATTTTTGTACACTGTCATCTTGATGATTTGCTGTATGAGTTCTAGTAATCTGGGGGTGGAGTCTTTCAGGTTTCCACATAAAGTATCATGTCATCTGCAAGGAGGAGGAATTTGACTTAATGCCGATTTGAATGCCTTTTGTTTCTTTCTGTTGTCTGACTGATGATGACTGTCTGATGTCTAATACTATGTTGAACAACAGTGGTGAGAGTGGGCATCCCTGTCATGTTCCTGACCTTAAGGGAAAATATCTCAGTTTCTCCCCCCTGAGAATGATATTCACTTTGGGCTTTTCATAGATGGCTTTTATGATGTCAAGGTATATTTCCTCTACCCCTATATTTTGAAGAGTTTTAATTAGGAAAAGATGCTCTTCTGTCAAATGCTTTCTCCACATCAATTGAGAAGACCATATGGTTCTTGTCTCCTCTTTTGTTAATGTGCTTTAACACACTGATTAATTTGCGAATGTTGAACCACCCTTGTATCCCAGGAATAAATCCCACCTGGTCGTGATGGATAATCCTTTTAATGTACTGTTGGACCCTAATGGCTAGGATCTTGGTGAATATCTTGGCATCCACGTTCATCAGGGATATTGGTCTGTTATTCTCCTTTCTGATGGGGTCTTTGTCTGGTTTTGGGATCAAGGTAATGCTGGCCTCATAGAACGAGTTTGGAAGTTTTCCTTCTATTTCTATTTTTTGAAACTACTTCAGGAAAATAGGTATTATTTCTTCTATAATGTTTGGTAGTATTCCCCTGTGAAGCCATCTAGCCCCGGACTCTCGTTTTTTGGCAGGTTTTTGGTTACTACTTCAATTTCCTTACTAGATATTAGTCTACACAGATTATCTCTTTCTTCCTGTTTCAGTCTTGGTATTTTGTAAGTTTCCAGGAATGTGTCCATTTCTTCTAGATTGCTTAATTTGTTGGCATATAGTTCTGGTAGTAATTTCTAATAATTGTTTCTATTTCCTTGGTATTAGCCATGATCTCTCCCCTTTCATTCATGATTTTATTAATTTGGGTCCTTTCCTTTTTCTTTTGGACAAGTCTGGTCAGTGGTTTATCAAACTTATTCTTTCAAAGAACCAGCTTCTAGTTTTGTTGATCTATTCTGTTTTTCTGGTTTCTATTTCATTGATTTCTGCCCTAACCTTTATTATTTCTCTTCCCCTGCTTGGTTTAGCTTGCTGCTTTGCTTTGCTCTTCTTTCTCCAGGTCCTTTAGATGTAAGTAAGGTGTGTATTTGGGATTTTTCTACTTTTTTGAGAGAGGCTTGGATGGCTATGTATCTCCCTCTTAGGACCACCTTTGCAGTATCCCATAGGTTTTGGACCAATGTGTTTTCATTCTCTTTAGATTCCATGAGTTGTTTATCTTTAATTTCCTATTTGACCCAATCACTCTTTAGCAGGATATTCTTTAAATTCCAAGTGTTTGATTTCCTTCCAAATTTCTTCTTGTGGTTGGGTTCCAGTTTCACAGCACTCTGGTCTGAAAATATGCCAGGATAATCTCAATCTTTTGGTATCAGCTGAATCCTGATTTGTGACCAAGTATGTGGTCTATTCCAGAGAAAGTTCCACGTGCACTCGAGAATAAGTACTGTTGTTTTAGGGTGAAATGTTCTGTATGTATCTACAAAGTCCATCTGGTCCAATGTGTCATTCAAAGCTTGTTTCTTCATTGAGCTTCTGCTTCGATGATCTGTCTATTGTTTTTGAGTGGAGCGTTCCCACTATTAATGTATTATTATGTATTTTTTTTTTTAAATTTTGAGTATTACTTGGTTTAAGTAATTGACTGCTCCCATACAGGGGGCATAGATATCTACATTTGTTAGATCTTCTTGTTGCATAGACCTTTTAAATATGATATAGTGTCCCTCTGCATCTCTTACTACAGTCTTGGGATTAAAATCTAATTTGTCTGATAGGAGAATTGTTACCTCAGCTTTCTTTTGAGGTCTGTTGGCATGGTAAATCGTTCTCCATCCCATCACTTTCAACTTGGCGTTGTCTTTATGTTCAAAATTAGTCTCTTGTAGACAGCATAGAGATGGGTCCTGCCTTTTTATCCAATCTGAAAACCTGTGTCTTTTCACGGGAGTGTTCAGCCCATTTACATTCAGGGCAACTATTGAAAGATATGAATTTAGTGCCATTGTATTGCCTGTAAGGTCCCTGTTTCTGTAGATTTTCTGTTTCTTTCTGGTCTATGTGACTCTTGGGGTCTCTTTTCACTTACAGACTCCCCCTTAATATTTCTCATAGGGCTGGCTTGGCGGTCACATATTAGTTTCTGCCTACCCTGAAAGTTCTTAATCTCTCCATCCAAACTAAATGACAGCCTTGCTGGATAAAGCATTCCTGGCTGCATGTTCTTTTCATTTAGTACCCTGAATATGTCTTGCCAGCCCTTTCTGGCTTGCCAGGTTTCTGTGGACAGGTCTGATGTTATTCTGATGTTCCTTCCTCCATATATGAGGAACCTCCTGGCTACTCTCAGGATAGTTTCTGAGGCTGTAAAATTTGCAAGCTTCACTATTATATGTCAGGGTGTTCATCCATTTTTATTGATTTTGGGAGGGTTCCTCTGTCTCATGGACTGGAATGCTTGCTTCCTTCCCCAGGTTAGGGAAGTTCTCAGGTACAACTTGCTCAAATATACTATCTAGCCCTGTCTCTCTCTTCACTCCCTCGGGGAACCCAATAATTCTGACATCGGAATTTTCATGGCAACATTAATCTCTCCAATTCTTTTTCATGTGCTATTAACAGGCTATCTATGTTTCCCTCAACCTTCTTCCTTTCCATCCACTTATCTTCTAGATCACTGATTCTTCCTTCTGCCTCGTTTACCCTGGATATTAGTGTATCCAGTTTAGACTGTATCCCATTCATAGTATTTTTTTAGTTTGGCCTGATTAGATCTCATTTCTGCTCTTATAGATTCTACATTGTCACTAATGCTTTTTCAAGCTTAGCTGACTTTACAATTGCTATCCTGAAGTCTATTTCTGACATCTTGCTTATATCCATATCCATTAGTCCTGTGGCAGAGGACATTGTCTCTGTTTCTTCTCTTTGCTGAGAGTTCCTCCTCCTAGTCATTCTGTCTAGGTATGGTTGAGTGAATGAACAGAGTCCAAAATATCAACCATGACCCAAGCAAGATGCATCCTAGCAAAATCCGGAGTGGTCAGAAGCCAACACCAAAAAACAAAGCCAAAATGCTACACAAGAAAAATTTTTTTACATTTTTAAAAAGGGGGGTAGGGGGAGAGGGACTATAATCTCTCAGTGTGGACAAACTAGGGTGTCCCAACTGTTCCTGGGTTTATTTTGGTCGTGTGTGAGAGGACAGATCCCAAAATTACAAGGAAAGTAAAACTTACATAAAGGTAAAATTGAATAGAGGGGAATAATGGACTAAAAGTATGTATCTATTAAAAATGTAAGTGATCTCAGGGTCCTGGGATCAAGACCTGCATGGTCTCTGCTTGGTGGGGAGCCTGCTTCCCCCTTTCTCTGCCTGCCTCTCTGCCTACTTGTGATTTCTCTCTCTGTCAAATAAACAAAATCTTAAAAAAAAAAAATGTAGGGGCACCTGGGTGGCTCAGTGGTTTAAGCCTCTGCCTTCGGCTCAGGTCATGATCTCAGGGTTCTGGGATCGAGCCCCACATCGGGCTCTCTGCTCAGCAGGAGCCTGCTTCCCCCTCTCTCTGTCTGCCTCTCTGCCTAGCTCTGATTTCTCTCTGTCAAATAAATAAAATCTTAAAAAAAAAAAAAAATGTAGGTGTGAATAAATACAAGTTAAAAAATAACTGAAATATAATTTGATATAATAAACATCTAGTTGAAATGAGGAAAAGGTTTAAAAAAAACAGAAAAGGCATAAGAAAAAGTAAAAAAAAAAAAAAAAGGAAATGGAGAATTTTATCTGAAAAATCAAGAAGTCATATGGCCACACTTAGAGCTCAATATACTATTTTTCCCTGGTGTTAGGATTTTACAGTCTATGGGATCCACAGAATTGCTGTCCACCTGTTCTGCCCGTCTTGGGAGGAAGGGGCCTACCACACTGTATCTCAAGTAATCCTGCCTAGGCAGAGTTGCCCTGCCTGTGATGGGGATGGGCTCAGTTGAAACTGGTTCCTCTGTGTATCGTTTGTTCCCTGGAAGCTTTCCATTTTCTCTTTCGATGATCAGAGCAAAAATGTCTCCACCCAAACATCTGGCTCAGAGCAGAAAAATCGCACTCTGCTCTCTTTAATAAACCTTCCAGGACAACAATCTCCACTTCTGTATGCACCACCCAAAACTGCAGCCCTACATGGTGCACACCCACAGCAACTCTTTTAGAGGTAGTCCCAGGGGCCGAAGAGTGCCCCTGTCTTTCGGGATTCTAAAACTGTGAGCGGCCAAGGGCTTGCAGGTGCACCTGAAGCTCCTGGATCATGTCTGGGTGCCACTCTAATGTCCTTTCTGGGCCACTACCACCCTGCGAGTTTTTGCCCAGTCGCAGGTACAGGTTCCACAATTTTTCAGGCTGCTCAGGAAAAGAGCAGTTACCAACTGGCCTGGCTTGCAGTTTATGGCTATTCAAGCTGAAAGTACCCCCCTGGGCTCAATGACCATAACGTGCTTCCCAGCTCCACTGCCTGGGCAGTCTACTGATTCAGGCACGCCCTTACACACTGTGGCTCTTCATATCCCAAGAACACAATCTCCTTCCTAGAATTCGGCCTTTTCATTTCCAGACGCCCCTCTCAGAGAAGGATCTCTCACTAGAGCAGATTTCTAAGGGTTCCAATTTTGCACTCTGGTGTTTTATCACTTCCCAGAAGCCAGCTTATGGAAGCTCCTTCCCCGTTCTGTTTTGTTACCTCCCTGCAGATTCGTAACTCTGCATAACCTTGCAAAAAGCAATCGCTTTTTTGCTTGTAGAGATCCAGATATACAGTCTTATATCTCAGACTGATTTCATGGGTGTTTGATATACAGCTAAATTCAGGGGACCAGCTGAAAGAGGGTGACCTACTCCTCCACCATTTTGCCTCCCTCTTTCAGATAACTTTTCTTATAAACTAAAATGCTCAGTTATTGAACCAGATGATTTATAATTACCAGAGCTCAAGTAAAGCCTTAATATTACATCTCTTCTCCTTCGTAGCCATTGTTAAACTACTCGTTCTGTAAATTATCTCTATTCCTTTCAACCAGCCCCATCCTGTTTGGCTTCCATGATCTCAAAGTTTCAGTAATCTTTTTGCCAGCTCCAACTCTATTCCTGTCCTTTTACTTGAACCTGCAGCTCATGTCTCTCCCTTGACATGACTTCTCAGTATGCTCACTTCAATATTTGATTATTTATAGGACTTTCCATGTAGATATAGAGACATTAGTTAGAGCAAAGAGAATAAAATACTATGGCTATAATATTTTCCAGTACTTTGCCAACTAGAAAATAGTCCTACTAAAACACAACAATTTTCAACTTCTATTCATTCTTCCCCATTATGCTCAAAGTCAAATAGAAGATTATAAATAGCTTAGGAGGAAACATGCCTCTAGGCATTTGACTATGCTATTGTAATATCCTGGGGTACTTTTCCTCTTTTTCTACAGATGACTTCTTTTCTCATCCTTCAGTTCTCCAGAAAGTTGCCACTTATCCTCGAGACTGTTATCTCTATCATATGCTCCCCTATGTGACACATAACCCACTTGAGTATAATTACTTACTACACTATCTTCTTTAAGCACTATACTTGTGCTGTCCAAGTCAGTAGCTGCTAGTCATATATATGTGGCTACTGAGCACTTGAAATATGGCTGGTATAACCGAGGAATTTTACTTATTTTTAACTAATTTTAACTTAAAAATCAAGGAAGGATGAAGTATTTTTCCGTTAAACACAAATTAACTGTTTTGGTAGGACTAGATTGCACTTTAATCATTTCATTCAGTAAGATGTTATTATAATGTTAAAGTGAGGATATATTTTTTACTTTAATGTTGCTACTATAAAACCTAAAATTACAAAGATGGCATTCAACTTTACCTACATATGACGGGTACTAAATAAGTAAGTAAGTAACTACTCATCTTCATTTTACAGATAAGCAACCTAAGATCCATTCAACTTAGGCAACTTTTCCAAAAACACACAACCATGGTAGCAGAACTCTTTAAGAAAACCTAAGTCTCTCACTCCTAAGTATATACAACACCGCCCCTAAAATTAGGTTTTTACAAATAAGTCAACTGAGGAAAAGTTAAGTGTTGGTAAATATTGAGTCAAATTACTCATTTATTATATTATTATTATTAATACTTTAATATTTAAAATGGCTGGGATCTCATTAGAAGAAAAAAAATTATAGCTATGTATGGTGACCAAAGGTAAATAGGCTATTATAATCATTTTGCAGTGAATATAAATAGCTAATCATGTTGTACACCTGAAAATAATATAATGTTCTATGCTAACTATAACTTAATAATTATTTTCCATTCTTTAAAAGCTGAGATACTTTGAAGTCAGTACACTGAACACAGTCTGTAAAGCTAGCCAATAATTAACCAATATCAAGTATATGGATGGACCAGTTTTACTTCAGGAATTACAAACTCCCAGTTAAATTCCTGGTTTGGAAGAGAGACATGAGAAAGGAAAAAATAATAGACACTGTTTACTCAGCACTTATTTAATCATAAAATACATACTTAATCCTCCCCAGATCCAGTCGAAGTCAAAATTCCAGTTTTGAGAAAGCAGAAGCTTCAGGAGTTCAAGAAATTTGCCCATGTTCACACAACTACTAAACAGTAGAGCCAGGATTCACATATTGGCTGATGTTACTCCACAATCTGAACACTAACCATTAAGCCAACATTTCTTAAAATGCAATCCAACATCTGATAAGGGGTTAACATCCAGAATATATAAAGAACTCCTACAACTCAACAACAGAAAGACCAACAAACTCAATTTTAATAAGGGCAAATGACTTGAAGAGAAATTTCTCCAAAGAGGTATATATGGCAAATAAGTACATGAAAAGGTGCTCAACATTACTAATCATTAAAGAAATGCAAATCAAAACCACAATGAGATACCACTCTAAACTCATTAGAATGGCTGCTATCAAAAATACAAAATAACAAGTTGTGGCAAGGATATGGAAAAACTGCAAGCTATGCATTGCTGGTAGAAATGCAAAATAATGCAATTATTCTGAGAAAAAAAGTACGATGGTTCCTCCAAACATTAAACATCAAATTCCATATGATCCAGCAATTCTACTTCTAGGTATATACTCCAAAGAAGTGAAGGCAGGGACTCCAACATATATTTGTATACCAACATTCATACCACCATATTCACAATAACCAAAAGGTATAAACAACCCAAATGTCCATCAATGGATGAATGGACAAACAAAATGTGGTATTTACATATAATAGAATGTTATTCAACTTTAACAAGGGAAAAAATTCTGACACATTCTACAACATGGATGTACCTTGAAGACATTATGCTAAGTGAAATCAGCCAGACCCAAAAGGACAAACATTGTATGATTCCACTTATATAAGGTTTCCTAGTCAAATTCAGAGTCAGAAACAGAACAGTAGTTGCCAGGCTCAGGAGAAAGCAAGAATTTGAGCTGTTGTTTAATTGGCAGAGTTTTGGTTTGGGATGATTAAATAGTTCTGGAGATGGATGCCAATAACAGTCGTACAACAATACGAATGAATGTACTTAATGTAAGTGAATTGTACACTTAAAAATGGTTAAAATGGGGAAATGCATGTTATGTATATTTTACAATTTTTACAAAAATGCCATGTAAGGACCATGCATAACAGAATCACCAGGTGTACTTTTACATATACCTAGGTCCTCAAATCCTAAATCAAAATTTTTAGAAAGAAGAGACTCAAGAATCTATATTTTAACAAACTTCTCAGGTGATTCTTATACTATTATATGGACTAGAACTCAACTTCTATGTATAACAAATATAAAGTATTCTCAGACTCAAATTCAAAACCACAAACTTCTCTGTGCATGCTTTCTAATTTTTTATCAGAGTAAATAAAGAATAAACTGTTGGGTAAAAAAGTAAAAATATCATGCAGACTGTTGAGTTTAAAAAGTCTGAGGAAGAAACTTCTAATGCCTTCCATTCCAATGCCTTGAGGTTATAAGAAGGAAATTCTTTTTTTTTTTTTAAGATTTTATTTATTTGATACAGAGAGAGAGTACAAGTAGGCAGAGAGACAGGCAAAGAAAGAGGAGGAAACAGCCTCCCGCTGAGCAGATCGCCCGACGTGGGGCTCCATCCCAGGACCCTAGGATCATGACCTGAGCCGAAGGCATAGACTTAACCCATTGAGCCACCCAGGAACCCCAAGAAGGAAATTCTTAATAGAAGAAAAGGACTGGGGCACCTGGGTGGCTCAGTGGGTTAAAGCCTCTACCTTCAGCTCAGGTCATGATCCTAGGGTCCTAGGATCAGAGCCCAGCATCAGGCTCTCTGCTCAGCAGGGAGCCTGCTTCCCTTCCTCTCTCTCTGCCTGCCTCTCTGCCTACTTGTGATCTCTATCAAATAAATAAAAAAAAATCTTTCAAAAAAATAAAGAATAAAAAATAAAAAGAAGAAGAAAAGGATCTCTGTCATGAGACACTGCATTCAGTATTTTAATCTCTCCTACCTTGCCTTGTTCCATCACTTAATGGATCGTTACAAACTAAAAAATTAAGTTCCAGGCACCATACTGCAAACCAGACACAACTATTTTGAGTCTTTTGATCACACTTATTTGTCATAGTCCTACCCTTAAAATAGGCATTGTTGTATTGTGCTGCTTTTGTTTGCTTAATAGAAACTTTCTATTACTCTACAGAGGTTCTACTCTTTATAAGAATGGAAATCAAAACCTCTAAGTGCATGAGAAGCCAATGGAAATCTTATTTATAAATAAAAATACTTGTTCTGCTTCTCATTTTATCAGAAGGGAATATTCAGATTGATTTTCAAAAAACATGTCCACGCAATGCTAATGACATTAGTTTTTTTAAAAAATAGCCCATCAATTTTGTAACAGAAGCATCCATAAAAAGCAGGAAATACATCAAAATGTTTATATTATCTGTAGACTTATAAATGATATTTCCTACTGTGTTCTTTAGAGAAACTCTACAATGATGTGCATTATTTTTATTATCAAAAAAGACAATTTTAAAAACTTTTAAACTATACCTATTAAAATTCTACTTCCAAAGGAATATAAGTAAGTGCTCCCCCTGTTGGCTACACAAAGAGTTCCCAAAAGATAAGGACAGTAGTTAGAAACTAATGAACATTTCAAATTAAATTGTGTCAAAAGGCAATAACACTCAGACTATGAACTTCAGAGTAAGCTGACACAAATTGACAGGATATCAGAAAACAACCTAACTACTTACTTCCTATTCCTTCTTCACTAAATTCCTCTAGTTACTCACCAATTTCTTCATACCCTTAAACCCTTTTCTCCCTACACAGTAACCTATTATCTATTCTGATTACCCATGTAATGAAGCAGAGTTTTATGTATTAAGAGCTTGAATTAAGTTTTAACTTGGTGTTCCCAAATACATATATGGCCTTCAATATCCCTAGCTCCAAGCCATCCCTACTTATATTTTAATCTAGCTGAGTCATTTAAAACAAAATGGTTATTTAAAGACAGTATAACAATGCCTTAAAAATTCTGAGCAACACTGATTTTCAATCTAGACCTCTATACTCAGCCAAATCATTAATCAACTATGGGAATAAATAAAAACCTTTTTCAGATATGTAAGAACTCAACTTACTTCTAATATACCCTTTATTAGGAAGATACTGGAGGATCCATCACAGTTAAAGGAGGAATGAAGTCATATTACCTGACTGGTGACAGACATAAAGCTTTTAAAAATGCATATAGGTAAAAGAAGAATGCAAAGAAAAATATACAACAATTATTACTGTATAAGAAAAAGTTGCACAAGAAGGAAACATAGTACACTACTTGATTCTTCAGTGGGCCACATTTCTGTGACTGTAGTATTAACATTTCCTTCTGATTTAAAGGGAAGTTATAATATAAATACAAAGAATAAGAGAGGGCATCTGGGTGGCTTAGTTAAGCGTCCGACTCTTGATTTCAGCTAGGTCATGATCTCAGGGTTGTGAGATCAAGCACTGCATCAGGCTCCACATTGACCATGGAGCCTGCTCAAGATTCTCTCTCTCTCTCTCTTCCCCTCCCTCTGCCCCTCTCCCCTCCCACTCACACTCATGCACTCTCTCTTAAAAAAAAAAAAAAAGAAAGAAAGAAAGAAGAACTAGAGATGTGGAATGATGCCCCATAATAGAACGAAATCTTCATCTACCTAGTAATTAGCTGATAAATAATATAGACACTTTTTTAAATAAAAGAAAATAAATGTCAAAAGAAATAGCTAAAAGACTTAAAAAGTGATTGCCAAGCTTCTGCTAGACAAGATGGTATAGACACATTTCTCCATACTTCTCCCCACTTAGAACAACTATAATCCCTGGAAATAACATAAGTGACTAGTGAAACTTCTGGAAAGAATTGTAGAAGGTGATAAGAAAGCAATAAGCTGATTTGGGAGCCCAAGACTGAAGAATAATGAAGTAACAGGGTGTCTTACCAACAGAAGAAAGTGATGCACACCAGTGTTTCATCACCTCCATATTAGCTCACTCTTCCTCTTAATCAAAAGGGAGCCTCGGGGCGCCTGGTTAAAGCCTCTGCCTTCCGCTCCGATCATGATCCCAGGGTCCCGGGATCGAGCCCCGCATCGGGATCTCTGCTCAGCAGGGAGCCTGCTTCCTCCTCTCTCTCTGCCCGCCTCTCTGCCTACTTGTGATCTCTGTCAAATAAATAAATAAAATCTTTAAAAAAAAAAAAAAAAGGGGAGCCTCTTCAACATCAAGCAAGCCCAGCACCACCACACAGGAATGTGAAGCCCTATAAATAGGGAGAAGGGAAGCTGGGCCTGAAACACTCCTCCCCAAAAGAGAGATATCCAGGCAGTCAGGCAGAACAAGCATAGGGATCTCACCAAAAGAAGCAGCCCAGTCTGGGAGGCCTCTTTGTCCCCATGGTCCTCTCCTCATCTCAAAGACAATAAGAGTAACCAGGGGACACCTGCAAAAAAGACCTAGTCACAACATGCAATGCAGCCAGAAGTGTCTTTGACCCCAGTGGACCCAGATCTCCTTCCCTACAAGAACCTGCCCGACAAAAAAGACAGAGGGGAGATGGAGAGACAGAAGTACCAATAAGGGAGATCTCTACACAACAAACATAAACCCAAGAATCACTATCTCTCACAGGTCTGGGGGACCACAACATAACAAATATCCAGCAAGGGAAGCTATTGGTCCCTGTGTGCCTAAGACTCTCTGTTTCCCCACCAATAGAAACCTAGGAGCTCAGCCTAGGGAACTTCCATCTATTCCCTCAGGCATTGGCACAAGAATTGCCAAGCGGATCAAAACAACATCACAAAGTTCTAAAAATTAAAGTATCATCAGAACCACAGATTACAAAAATAAGCCAGGATCTTTGTGCTAAATATTAGTAGGGTAACCACCTGCTAAAATAAAACAGTTAAATAGTAACCAGCATTTCCTAAAATAGATAAAATGTCCTGAATACAACCGGAAATCAGTTTTTATACTAAGAACTAATACTATCAAAAGAAAATGAGAAAAGACAACAAAATGGTTCTGACAATTAAATGAATCTGAATCTGGAACTATCTGCTAAGGATCTTTTAAAGTGGCAATGATTTCAACACTCAATTGCAAATTCTCTCGAAACAATGAAACAACAAGCAGGCCCCCAAGAAAGGAATTATAAAAAAGGACCAAATAGAAATTATGCAACTAAAAAAAAAAGTACATACAGTTTGAAAAGAAAGAAAAAAACTACAGAGACATGATAATCTACATAGGAAATCCACAAAAAATGCAGAATATTACTAATAGTACTAATAAGTGAGTTCAGCAAAGTCAAGACTGCCAACCTTAAAAGTAAAACAGGTAGTTTTGTTCCACCAGCAAAATGGGTTTATCTGGGAATAGCAGAGGAATTACAGCTCAAGATATGCAAGCTATGGCAATCCATAGGCAAGTCTGGAGACCAAAGGGGAAGAACTTCATAAAGAAAAAGAAGTTGGAAGGAGTAGCTTTGAATGAATGTCCAACAGAGGAAAGTGAGAGTTCATGGTGGTGACAATTTCTCATTGGCTGAGCTTGTCCTAAACAAAGGGAGATTCTTCCTTCCTCCTGTGGAGTAGTAAAGTAGGCTTCTTCCGATTAGGAATGCAAGGTACTTCTCTTCCACTGGGGTCTGCAACTGATGACTGGTACGATGTGAGAGCTCCCATTTCTGACCTCCCATCTCCATTCTAAATGAGGTTTCCTTTACTCAGGTTTCACATTTCCCCCTTTTGATTAGAATCCTTCTCTGAAAGCATTACTGCTCAAGTCAGGTTTTCCATACTTAGTGGTTTTGTTCCTTGATGCTAGGAAGGACCTTTCCTGGTTGTTGTGTTGCATGTCAGAGGGAAAATGCACAGCAGCTGGAAACCATTTAAGGACACACTGGAGTAACAAGGAAGGTTAGAGGGGACAATTCTCAGCATCTCTTATCTAAGACCTGTATTCTTACCAAGGTCATACACATTAGAGATAACCTCAAAGCATCTGGGTATATCACTTCTACAGAAGTTTGACAGTCACAGGTACAGGCTTAAAAATAGCTAAACAAAGCAGAATCACAAGTATTATGGCAAATCCAGTTTGTATGATGGTTCTAAACTAGAAGCCCAAACCTGAAGGTAACCAGCTAAACAGGTCAAAAGATGAGAACCCATTAGACAAAACTTGATTTAATTAGTGAGCTTATTCTCTGATCTAGTATAACTGAACTTCTATCTCTCCAGAGGCATTCATCCATGTGCAACAGGTAGTATTTGCTATTGCACAAACACTTCCTTGTTTAGCAAGTAGTAATCAAGGGCTATGCAATTGTTCATGACTACTTTAGCCAATGAGCCAAGTGATCACAGTTGGGCTATTACTGTTCTGGCTGTGGAATCAGCTAGCTCGCCTAAAGTTAAGGACTTATTTTTGATCAAGCCCTTAATGGAACTTACTGCAAACCAGAGGAAAATGGCTCTCCCTATGGAGGCAAACCCATGGTCATGTGCACGTCTTGGAAGTTCCTTTTTAAGACAGCCATAGAGGTTTAACAGGGCAAACCACTAGGAAGCTTCTGATTTATTATGGATATTGAAAGGAACAGTTAAACATCCCAATAAACAATGACCTCCAATTCCCCAGCTATCTGAACATTCATATGCCCATGGGTACTGCTGTCCACTATAGACAAAAAACTGAAACCAGGTACAGTGCAGAGGACTACAGCTAAAGTCTGTTTATTGACCAGTCTATTTGCTGGAATTTCCTGATTAACCTTTCAAGCGAGTTATCTGAGGAATCTGGGTGACATTATGTGAGGTTCCATCCCACTATTAAAAGGATCTTTTCTAAAATCCTTGCAATGAGCACGTAGCCCATTTTTATCTCCCCTGAATACATGGGAACAGATTATAACAAATTGGTTACAAGACCAAGGGATCTCCAAAATCATTAACAGATGAGGGTTTCTGATGACAGTCCAGGTCCTCTTAGCCAATGGCCTGGGAGATACAAATGATAGTGCTATCTTTCCAAGCCAATGCCAGAGTAAAGGAAAAAAAAAAAAAAGAAGAAGAAGAAGAAAGGTTTCATGTTTAAAGTAGGAAATCTGGATCTAACATCTTAGAAGGAAGCAGTCTACTCTGATGTCTGATTACCATCTTCCTCCTTAAAGTCTCCAGCATTGCACAGGATCAAATGACAGGTGGAAACTTCTTCAGCTGTGAAACATGTAGTTAAGGCTCAAGTCCCTGAAGTTTAATTGCCATCTCAGTAATGAGAAAGATTTAGTATTGTCTGTTCCAAAGAGATTCAAGGGCAGTCTTAGTTGTTAGTGGGTCTTGATCAGAAGGCTGTGAGAAAACCACAAATGTTGGTTTTGAGAATCATAGCCAGATACTTCAGGAAACTAGAAGAATTCAGAATCCAGTCCAGTTCACAAGTATATAACAAAACCTCAAAGTCAATCAACAAGATTAAAATCTAATACAAAGGTGGAAACATAATTTTTGTCTCTATAATTATCCCCATTTTTAACCAAAGATAAACATAGTAAAACTGATTTGTTTGCATTAAACTTGGCCTAATTATTCGCATAAGTGTAGGATGAATAGCAACTGACCATATCAGTTTTTTATTAAGACTACTTTGCTGGAATTTTTCATAAGGAGTCTCAGACTGGCCTTTCAAAGCCTCTGAAGCCAGGAAGCCACACCAAGGACTGCCCAGCCTATTTACCTGAAATACCATTTCAATGAAAGCCAGTGTCTCCAGTTGTGTCCTATTACAAAGGAACAGATTTTTTATTGAACTTACGCAAATAACTATATAGTTATGAAAAGAATGCTCAAAAGAGCTTCCATATTCTGGAGGAATCGAGTACACAGAAAAACTATCAAGTGTTTTCACCTTAGTTTACAAAGGTATACTTTATCAAATTGTTTTAAGTTACAGATAACTTGAGAAAACGGTTTTCTTAAATCTGCAAACAAAAACAAAAACGAAGTATCAAGGAACCAACAGTATTTCAAAGAGTCATAAAAATCATAATCATTCTTCTCAGTTCATTCAATCCCATGTAATTAGCACTTGTTTTGCTTGAATCTAGTTTTACTACTAGTCCTGGAAATTCTTAGTTCAGCTTTAAGATCTTAATTGGAAACCTATACTTGTTGAAGGGGTGCAGGATGAGATGCCCCAAAATGTGCCACTTTAGCATAAAGACTATTTTGAGTTAAAAGCATTAAATACCCAACAGATCAGGGTAAAGCACTCTGCCTCATCCATAACTGCCTAAATTTACACTGGGAAGGAGAGACTGCAAAGAGAAAGCCATGAAAAAAAAGCCTCCTTTACTTAAGGAACTCATCTGCATAATAGGGCAACCCTGTTTTTCCAAACATCTTCCACTTTCTTGCTAATGGTTTCCTCCCCTTTGTGTCCTCAGATTCTACCTCATTTAAGCCTCATGTTGCCTCACTATCTTTGAAATTTCATGTTGGTGTGGATTCCCCATTCCTACCCCTGCTAAATGTTACTTTCTCCTGTTAATCTGTCTTATGTCAATTTGATTCTAAATCAAACCAGAAGAACCACAGGGCAGAGGGAGGTCTTCCTCCCCAACATTGTCCAAAGTCCTTTCCATGAATCTCCTTGAAGATGAGGCACTTTTGCAGAATACTTTTATAAAAGCATCAGAATAAAACAATAACTGTCTGTAAAAAGACTTAAAGATGCTCATTATTAAGGACCTAATGAGAGATTAGTATAACAGAATTGACAAATTTGGTTATTTATGTAACATGCAACATTTTAAAATAATGAGAACTATGACTTATAAGCAACATTACACCATATCAGATTTCCAAGAATCTCACACAATTTCTGGAACATTTACAACATATATCTATGATATATACCATATACAATATATACAAGAATAAATACAAACTAAGGCTCAGTAATACTTTTTTGACAATGCTTCCTGATGTGGAAGTATTAGGGTTCAGAGCAGTTAGGAAAGAATTCTTGAGACATCTTTGTGCAAAAAGGTGGTCTTATTATAACACGGGGACAGGACCCATGGGCAGAAAGAGTTGCACTGGGGTTGTCACAGACGACCAATTATATACTTTCAAATTGGGAAGGGGTTAGGGATGAAGTAGGTCTCTAAAGAACTGTTAAAAGTAATGGTTCCAGAACCTTGAGGGGGCTAGCTATTGTTAGGAAAAGTCATTTATTACTGCCTAATAAAACCTTAGCCATGAGAACCTTTAGATGTATATCAGTGGGCCACACGGTTGGAGGATGACTGTCAACATATACATGTGGAGGGGGAAAGGAGGGAATAAAGGAAGTTTCCAAAGTGAATTTTATATGTTAAAGTAGACTTATAGGATCCTGGGGGGCGGGGGGGGGGGGCAAATAATGTTAAGCTAAGATTGGCTTTTGCCCTTAGCAAAGTTTCAACAACCAGGCAGCGGGGTTCCTTGAGGAAGGTCACGCTACCTGTTTCAAGGACTTGTCAATGGGTTGTAGGCAGTAAGGAAATTTAATTTTTTTCTTTTGAATTGTTTCCCATTATCACTTCCCATATAATGTAACAAATCAGATTAGCCCGACTAGTTTAACATCTTCTTTTTATAATGAGAAAGAACAAAATCTTTGGAATTGTTCCAGGAACACTCTGGAATATCCCGGAAGTTAGTTAGCTTGGAGTTAAAGACGTCATTTAGAATTTGATTTTGAGGAGTACTTGGCTGACTTAGTCATCAGAGCATGCAACTCTTGATCTTGGGGCTGTGAGATGGAGCCACATATTGGATGTAGAGATTACTTAAAAAATAAAATCTTTTAAAAAAAAGAATTTGATTTTGGAAATTTGTTAAAAATATCAAAGGTTTTAAAACATTTGGTCAAATAGGATCATTGGTCACTGTGAAACAACGTTTAGTTATCTATTTATCAAAATGTCAAAGATTTCGCAAATACAGAAGGTTACACAGTTCTGAGAAAAACCGCTCTTCAAGTATCTGTAGACTAAGTTTAAGTAACCAAAGATCTGATAAAGACAGCAAAAGAAATTTATTTGACAAAAAGGTCATTTAAAAGGTAACGAAAAGGGGTACCTTGGTTAAGCACCCAACTCTCAGTTTCAGCTCAGATCATGATCTCAGGGTCATGGGATCAAGTCCCACATCAGGCTCTGTGCTCAGGGCAGAGTCTACTTGAGATTCTCTCTCTCTCTCCCTCTACCCCTCCCACTCAGTCTCTCTCTCTAAAATAAATAAATACATCTTTAGAAAATAAATAAATAAAAGGGGTGCCTGGGTGGCTCAGCCAATTAAGCATCTGCCTTCCTTCCCCTCAGGTCATGATCAGCAGGGAGTCTGCTTCTCCCTTTGCTCCTCACCCCACTCGAGCTCTCTCTCTGTCTCTCTCTCAAATAAATAAAATCTTTAAATAAATAAATATTTTTTTAAAAATAAAGAAGAAACTTTGTTTACAATTTCTTAAAAGAACAATAGTTCAGGAAAACTGTCCTTTTAACAAGGAAAAAAACACATTCTAATTTTGTACCAGCCTACTTTTGACATTAAAACTAATTTAATTAAATTCATTCCAATCTTTCCAGCCCTGATCATACATAAAATGCCTTTCCTAAGATTTTTTCCCCACATTTTACAACTTTTTTTTTCAACAAAACACATACTTTCCTTGCATATAAGGATGTTTCCTTTACTACTTCCAGTAGTTTTAATTACATACATTAATTTGAATTCTTAACCCTTAGAAATCTTAATTTTTACTGATAACTAATAAGTAAACAATTGTGAACTGTTATACCAGCATTCTTTAGATTGGCAAATTTATAAATACATTTCATAACTTCTCAAAGCATTTGCCTTTTGAACTTTCCAATATAGCACCAATACATCCAAATATCTTTACATTTCTTTGTAAGGAGAAACCAAAAATAAACCTTTTCAGTAATTAATGTTTAATATTTATCCTGACTTGGAAATAACATAATATTTAATGACCATCCACCATTTAAACTAGCAAAACTTAGTTTTCTGTTACTAAAAAGTTTTGGGGAAATTAAGTAGACATAAATATGCTGAAAAGTTCATTGATGAACTTTTATTTTACTTACAACTATTTAACTCACTTGTTCTTAATAATTATGTTCAGATCAGTCTCAAAATTTTACAAAACATTAAATAGCTAACCATCACCTTATCTTTTTTGCTGAAAATTCTGCAACAGGTAACATGAACTCATTTGACATTTAGTAAACCTATACAGAATTAAGTACTATATTTAATACTGAAAACTTAAAAATACCCCAAAACCTGTTTTAATTAAACCAACAAGCTTAAACTAGCTTTAATACCAAGTTTTTTCCCAGATCATGTGAACATGAAATTTATTTGGATTTTCTATTATATCTCTGAGAATTTATGTAAGCACTTCATTTTCTTTAAGCCAATTATTTAGAGTTCTTTTACAAATCAATTCTGGCAATACCAGTCAGGAAAAGAAAATACCACAAATCTACATCACATACACACACAAAGACACATAAAAATAGACACAAAGACCTTATAGCTTGCATTTTAAAATTACTGCCATAAATTAGGTACAACAGTATAAAACTAAATATAAATAAGTTGAATCTACTTAAATGACTTTCCACCTTTCATTCTCCTTGTAATAAGAATTACTTCCCTGTAGAAATACAAATCAAAACCACAATGAGATATAACCTCACACCTGTCGGAATGGCTAAAAAGAACAACTCAGGAAACAACAAATGCTGGTGAAGATACGGAGAAAGGGAACCCTCTTAGATGGCTGGTGGGAATGCAAAATGGTACAGCCACTCTGAAAAACAGATTGAGGTTCCTCAAGAAGCTAACAATAGAGCTACCCTACAATTCAGCAATTGCACTACTAGGTATTTACCACAAAGATACAAACGTAGTGATCTGAAGGGGAAACTGCACCCCAGTGTGTATAGCAGGAATGTCCACAAGAGCCAAACTATGGAAAGAGCCAAGATGTCCACCAACGGATGAATGGATAAAGAATGAATACTTACCAGTTACATCGACATGGATGAAACTGGATGGTGTTATGCTGTGCAAAATAACTCAATCAGAGAAAGACAATTATATGGTTTCGCTCATATGAGGCATGTAAGTAACCGCACAGAGGATCGTGGGGAAGGGAGGGAAAAATGGAATGGGAAGAAATCAGAAAGAGCAAGAAACCATGAGAAATTCTTAACTATTGGAAAGAAACTGAGGATTGCTGGAGGGGTGATGGGTGGGAGGATGGGGTACTTGGGTGATGGGCATTAAGGAGGACACATGACGTGATGCATACTGGGTGTTATAAACAACTGATAATTATTAAACCTTAATCTAAAACTAATAATGTTCTGTATGTTGGCTAACTGAATTTAAATTAAAAAACAAACAAAAAGATTACTTCCCTTTATTTTTTTTTTTTAATCAAAAACATGGTCTACATAATACATGGTTCTGGAGAAGACCCACGTTACAACATTTATGTCTCAAAGGTACGGGGGAAAAATGCAAGTTCCTCCAAGAAGATTTCTGTTCTCTAAGGTCACTAATCACAAATGTTTTTAGATGAGCAGGGGCTGTTTGACAACTGAAAAAAAAGGATGAGTAGACTTTTTTTTTTTTTTTTTTTAAGTAAGCTCTACACCCAATGTGGGGCTTGAACACAGGACTCCAAAAGTCACAAGCTCTACTGACTTAAGACAGCCAGGTGCCCTGGGACTGGTAGACTTTTCAATGTCTCTGGGGCCATACCTCTGTTCCTATAAAAACTAGATTTGTAAAACAAGAGCAGCTGTTTTTAATTCCTCAAAGAATTGGGTTGCTGTCAAATGATAAAGGACTATTACAGGCCCTCACCTATGTTAGAATGCTTTTCTTTCCCGCTGGGTACATTTAGATTAAGGGAGAAGGTGTAAAAAAAATTCCCACGAAGCTCTGAATATCACCTTCCAACTTGACCAAATATCTGACTGTGAAGTTATTAAATCCTTTCAAATATTTCACAGGTTTCAGCCAGGACAAACATTAAATGTTTCTGGCAGCACTGAACAACCTAAAAGGTGTCAGCAAAGATGGTACAAAAGATATTATCCTCACCGAGACAAAGAGTCACTCCCAGAGAGAGCCAACATCAAGGACAGATAACCTGAATGTCCCAGGCAGGCAAAAAAGCCAAACCAAGTTTTTCAAATAACCAAGAAAGCAATAGCAATCCTTGAGAGAATCAACTGGTTTGTATTTTATTTTATTCCCCTCTCTGGACTGGGCTCAGGGGTAATCTATTTGCAAAAACCTGTAAGAATCCTCTCTGGATTTATTTAAGAAATTCTTTAACTATATAGCCCTTAAGTTTGTTTGGCCTTTGAAAAAAGACAGCCTGCAGCCTCAGGTGCTCTTGTTCTAAAAGGCAACTAACGGTCTCTTCAGAGTGAAAAGACAATTCAGACAGAGTACCAGAATGAGTACCGTAGTAAAAGAGAATAGAAAACAGCAACACGAGTTACATCTTACACATTAGTCTTGAAGTTTTTTGTTGAAGGTACCTTCTATCTCTTTAAATTTTTATCACCTTTTGCAATGAATTTTCAATGGAACTATTTTGGAATTTTGAAACTTTTAAGAGGTTGCTGCATGCCAATTAAAATGGGTATTTTGGGTTTGTTGTTTGTTAATCTCAAAGCCAACACTTTTTAATTTAGTTTGAGAAAAACAAGTTGGCAAGACTGACAGTTTCCCATAACGGTTCCCAAAATGCTAGTATTAGCCAAGTTGGTCCATTTAGTTAAGAATGTGCATTAGGGACCCCCTGGGAGGCTCAGTCAGTTAAGCATCCAACTAGATTTCGGCTTGCTTCAAGATCTTGGGGCCCCCCATTGGGCTCTGTGCTCAGTGGGGAGTCTGCTGGAGATTTTCTCTCCCTCTGCCCCTCCCCCTACTGACATGCACACGCACGCACGTGCGCATGCTCTCTCTCCAAAATAAATAAATAAATCTTTAAATAAAACGTGCATTAGAAGAGACCCAAGTTTTTAAACATGAAACAGCCTGAGGTCCCTGGGTGTGTGGGTTCTCCTGAGTGAGGTTCCAGGATTAGGATGGCACTACTCAAAGCCAGAGTTTAAGGACAACAAACAAGTACTCACCGAAAACAACAAAACCATCACAAAAACTGACAGAACAAAGCTTTTAAATAGACCCCAAATAAAGCCTAGAAAGCTCAAAATGTAAAGCTTTTTGCAAAAGGAAAACTTAGCTTCAAACTGCAAGGTTACCAAGAAAGCAAAGAGCTTTTAACAGGCTCACTGGGTACTGGCACCTGTTTACTCTTCTACCTGAGAGTTCTTGGGGAGGGGTCTTCTCTAGGTCCCACTTTTCTATTACACCAAGTTATGGGACTTTAAAAGTAAAGAGGCCAGTTTTATTTTACCAGCAAAATGAATTTCTTTGGGAGCTATGGCGAACTATGCTTACATGAGGGGATTGTGACATTGTAGAAAAAAGGAGGAAGTCAGAAGAAGATGCTTTGAATAAAAGTCTATTGGAGAAAAGCAAGAGTTCAGAGTGCTGCTAGTTTCTCACTGGCTGACTTTAGTTAATTTCTTATTGCCTGAGCTTGTGGCTGGACAAGCAAAAATTCTTCCTATCTTCTGCAGAGTAGTAAAATAGACTTCTTCCTGTTGGAAATGCAGGATGTCTTTTTCTCTTGGGGTACACAACGGACAGTGAGTGGTGGGCTGTAAAAGCTCCCCTTTCTGGCCTCCCAACTTCATTATAAATGAAATGTCCTTGACTCGGTTGAACAAAATATCGCATCAATGCATAAAAATCAATCTAACTTTAAATACTGACAACTGTAAGGGCCTACTTGATCGGTGCTGGCCTCATCCCCGTAGAATAGCCATCCCGATATTTAGGTAGTGAACTTAGATTGACCCTGCCCCTTCCCCCAGAGGAATGCGCTTAGAAACAGAACCGGTGAAATACGGCCGGCTGGTGAAAACGGTCGGCGAGCCCCCGATAACGGAGCGCAGGTACCAGGACATGCCAGGCTGGGGAGAGATAACGGAGCCCAGATACCAGGACGTGTTTGGCCAGGTGAAGACATCCAATTAGTAAAAGCGCACTTATTACCTCCCTACCCACCAAGGAATGTGAACCCCACCCCTCAGGCGCCAATCTAAGGCGCCATTTCTAGCCCAGGTGATAGGCTGATTTAAATGACTATCATAGGGTAAGGAGTAATCCGATTGGCCCCCCCGTGTGTAACCTAGGCTGATTGTATGACGTTCTCTGTGCGCTACATTCTCATTGGCCAGGCTCAACTATATATCCTTTACTCTATAAAAACTGGCCTATGACGATAGGGGGCCGTCGCTTTCACTTTTCACTTTTCACAAAACTTCTCGGTTTTGGTTCTCGGTGCTGGCGCGAAATAAAGCCCTGCTTAACTTTCGCTTTGTATGGGTCTCGTCCTTTTGTCCACGGACCCTTCAACAACAAACATGTAGGAACTAAAATTTTAAACACAAACTTAAAATCAAGCCAAAGGAAGTGAAATATTTTGGTATAAACTTAACAAAATGTATACAACACCTACATGGCAAAAAATTCAAAATACCCATGAAAGAACCCAAAGAAGTTTCTAGTAAATGGAGAGATAAACACAGATTGGAAGATTCACATAATCAAGATGTCTATCTGACCTTAATCTATAGTTTTAATTCATTTACTATCAAAATTCCAACAAGGACTTCGTGGACATTCACAAATTTAACTTTTTAAAAATTTAGAGGGAGAATCCAATAATCACACTATTGGGTATTTACCTCAAATATACAAAAACACTAGTAATTCAAAGGAATGCATGCACCCCTGCATCTACTGCAGCATTATTTATAATAGCCAAGATATGGGAGCAGCTGAAGCGTCCATCAACTGATGACTAGATAAAAAAAAGATATGGGGTGTTTGTGTGTATAACAGATACAGATACACACACACACACACACATACACACACACACAATGGAATATTACCTATAATAAAGAATAAAACCTTGCCATTTGCAATGATGTGGATGGACCTACAGAAGATTATGCTAAGCAAAAAAATAAGTCAGAGAAACACAAGTATCATTACGATTTCACTCATATGTGGAATTCAAGAAACAGACAAAGGAAAAAGAGAGATAAAACAAGAATCAGACTCTTAACTATAGAGAAAAAATTGATGGTTACTAGAGGGGAGGTTAGGTGATGTTAGGTGATGGGGCTTAAAGAATACACTTACCAGGATGAGCACTGAGTAAGATAGAGAATTGCTGAATCACTATATTGTACACCAGAAACTAATATAACAGTATATGTTTACTAGAATTAGGAAAGAAAAAATACCACCTTAACAAAAAAATAAAGTGGAAAGTTACTCTATCCAATGTTAAAAACTATTATAATGGCTACATTAATCAGAACAGTGATTTTGGCAAAGAAACAGAAACACAGATGAGTGGAACATTTTAAAAACCAGAAATAGACACTTACATATGTGTTCAATTGGTTTTTGACAAAAAAAATTAAAAATAATTCAATGAAGGAAGAACTAGACTGTCGATACATAGTACTGCACAACTAAATATCCATAAGCAAAAAAAAAAAAAAGAAAGAAAAGATTTCAATCTAACATATTATACAAAAGTTAACTGAAAATATGTTTTAAACTTGAATGGTAAGAGTCATCCCCTAAACAGGGCACTTTATTATGGCAGAAGTACCTTTCTGCCTATTACATAAACACACAGTCATGCAAAATGAGGAAACAGAGAAATATGTTCCAAATGAAAAAACCAGGTAAAACCTTAGGAAAAAACCTTAATAAAGCATAAAAAACTAATTTACCTAATAAGGAGTTCTAAGTAATGGTCATAAAGAAGCTCATCAAATTAGGAAGAATAGATTAAGCACAATGAAAACTTCAAAAAAGAAATTAAGGGTAAGAAAAATACCCACTTAAAGTCACAGAGCTGAACAATAACTGAAAACTACATTAGCAGGTTTCAACAGACTAGATGAAGCAGAAGGATTAGTGCACTGGAAAACAGGGCACAAGGAAAGCACCCAATCACAGAAGCGGGGGACAAAAAAAGAATGAAAAAGGTGAAGATAGCTTACCTATAAGACAACATCAAGTGGTATAACTTTTGCATTACTTTCTACTCCTTCCCAAAAGGAGTAGAAAGAGTCAAAAAATTTATTTGAAGAAATAATGGCTGAACACATCCCCAGTTTGTGTAAAGAAAGACATCCAGATCCAGGAAGCCCAGAGAATTCAAAAAAAAAGAAGAAGAAGAAGAAGGACCAAAAGAACTGCAACAATACACACTATAAACAAAATGCCAAAAGCTAAAGACAATGAGAGAATCTTAAAAGCCGCAAGAAAAAAGCAACTTATGTACAAAGGAAACCCCCATAAGACTATCAGCACATTTTTCAGCCAGGAAAGAAGGGAGTGGCACAGTATATTCAAAGAACCTGGCAAGGTTATCATTCAGAACTATAGGAGAGGGGAAGAGTTTTCCAGGAAAAAAAAAATTGAAGGAGTTAATCACCATGAAACCAGCAACAGAAGAAATATTAACAGACTTCTTCAAGCTGAAAAAAGGCACTAATTAGTCACAAGAAAACATATAAATATAAATCCCACTGGGAAAGGTAAATATATAATAAAAGTAATGGACTGGTCACTTATAAAACTAGTGTGAAGGTAAAAAAAAAAGTAGTAATAAGACCACCAAAAAAGGTGAGGCAAAAACAAACTAAAAATATGTAAAATATGGCATAAAAAAAATTAAACTGGGGGGTTGGAGAGTGAAAGGAGTAAAAATGTAGTTTTAAAATGCATTCAAACTCGGGCTGCTATCAACTGTAAATAGATTGTTATATTGTAAGGACCTCTTTAGCCAGAGCGCTTCCATCCAGTTAAACAATAATTTTGCTGTTCAAAACTTAAACTGTCCCGGGCACCTGGGTGGCTCAGTGGGTTAAGCCTCTGCCTTCGGCTCAGGTCATGATCTCAGGGTCCTGGGATCGAGTCCCGTATCGGGCTCTCTGCTCGGCAGGGAGCCTGCTTCCTCCTCTCTCTGCCTGCCCCTCTGCCTACTTGTGATCTCTCTCTGTCAAATAAATAAATAAAATCTTAAAAAAAAAAAAAAAACAAACTTAAACTGTCCCTGCCCCCCTTCCCCCAGGGGACTTACTTAAAAACAAGTCCCGGAAACCAGTCCCAGGTAACAAAGCCCAAATACAGGGTAGGTCAGGCCAGGTGGAGACATGCGATCAGTGGTGGGGGGGGGGGGGGGGTTGTACTGTCTCCCTAGTTACCAAGGAGTATGGGCCCCGCCCTTTGGGCACCTTTTGGGCGCCAATTCTGACCAAGGTGATAGGCTGGTTCAAATACCTGCTAGGGTAAATTGTAATTCAATTGGTCACTTATGTGTGACCTAACATGACTGTGCAGCTTTCTCTGTGTGTTACAATTTCATTGGCCACCTGTGTGTGGCCAGGCCCAACCACATGCCCTTTGCCCTTAAAAGCTAGTCTGTGAAGCACAGAGAGGTCGCCCTCTCTGTAAGAGGCGCAGCCCCAAACATTCAGTCTGATTCTAGATGCTTGGCGCGGAATAAAGCTTTGCTTGACCTTCGCTTTGTATCAGTCTCGCTCCTTTAATCACAGACCCATTATTGCGGGACCTAACAATATGTGTAGGCTGTTACATGTGAGCCGCATGGTAACCACAAAACAAAAACCCACAGTAGATAATGAGAAAGAAAACTAAGCATAATACTAATCAAAGTCATCAAACCACAGGGGAAGAGAGTAAGAAAAAAGGAACAGAGAGGAACTACAAAACAGCCAGAAAACAATCCAACAAAATGGAAGTAAATATATAACTATCAATTACTTTAAATGCAAGTGGACTAAATTCTCCAATCAAGGCACAAAATGGCTGAATTGATTTGGGCGGGGGGGGGGGGGGGGGGACTGTCTATACTACTACAAAAGACTCACCAGAGATGTGAGGAGGTACACAGACTGAAAGTGAATGGATAGAAAAAGATGTTCCACGTACTGGAAACCAAAAGAAAACTGGGGTGGCTATAGTTATATGAAACAAAATAGACTCTAAAAGAATGTCGTAAAAGAC
The DNA here is from genome assembly GCF_963455335.1 of Martes martes. Taxonomy (NCBI): domain Eukaryota; kingdom Metazoa; phylum Chordata; class Mammalia; order Carnivora; family Mustelidae; genus Martes; species Martes martes. Next base: position 83,899,648 of record NC_137891.1, read on the forward strand.
AGAAAAAGGGTATTACATAATGATAAAGGTGTCAATCGAACAAGAGGATTAACATTTGTAAATACTTACGTACCCAACAAAAGACCATCCAATTATAAAAGCAAATATTAATAAATCTAAAGAGAAATTGCGAGCAATAGAATGAACAGTAGGGAACTTTCATACTCCATTTAAGTTAATGGATGGGTCACCCAGACAGAAAATGAACAGGAAACATCAGCTCTAAATGATACATTAGACCAGACAGACTTAATGGATAAATACAGAACATTCCAGCCAAAAGCAAAAGAGTACACATTCTTCTCCAGTGTATTTGGAACATTCTCCAGGACAGATCATATGTCAGAACACAAAACAAGGTTCAGTAAATTTAGAAAGATTAAAATGTCAAGCACCTTTTTTAACCAAATGGTATGAGCCCTCTCACAGAAAACAGAAAGCAATTACAAGAGAACTGGAAAACTCACAAATATATAGAGCTTAAGTGGGCCACTGAACAACCAATGGGTAAATGAAGAAATCATATGTGATATCAGAAATAACTTGAGACAAATGAAAATGGAAATACTACATTCCAAAGGCAGGATGCAGCAAAAGCAGTTCTAAAAGGGAAGTTGACAGTGATACATGCCTACTTGAAGAAACAAGAATAGAGGATATATATGTTACATGTACATACACTACATACCACAGAACAATGGTCATAAAAAGAAAAAAATCTCACCAAGCATGATAATATGAATAGATCCTAATGATTTTATGTTAAATGAAATCAGTGAGACAAAGATCCAAAAAAAAAAAAAAAAAAACCTGTATGATCTCACTTACATGTAGAATCTTTAAAAACAAATGAGCAAAACAAAACAAAACACTCATACAGAGTAGAATGGTTGGGTCCCCAATCTTGGGTCCCCCAATAATGGGTCCATGATTAAAGGAGCCAGACTGATACAAAGCGAAGGTCAAGCAAAGCTTTATTTCGTGCCAAGCATCGAGAATCAAACCCACCGGCCGGGGCCACGCCTCTTACAGAAAGTGCGCGACCCCTCCCTGCCTCACAGATTAACTTTTATAGAGCAAAGGCCATGTGGTTGAGCCTGGCCACACACAGGTGGCCAATGAAGACTGCAATACAGAGAAAGCCGCACAGTCATGCTAGATCACACACGGGTGGCCAACTGAACTACAATTCACCCCATGGTAGCTATATGAATTAGCCTATCACCTCAGTCAGAATGGGTGCCCAAAAGGCACCCCAAGGGTGGGGCCCATACTCCTTGGTAGCTAGGAGACAGTATGTACCCCCACTGATCGAATGTCTCCACTTGACCAGACCCACCCTTGTATTTGGGCTTTGTTACCTGGGACTGGTTTCCCGGACTTGCTTTTAAGTAAGTTGGGGTGGGGGTGGGGGGTCAATTTAAGTTTTACTGCATAAACAACAAAATGGCAGTTCAACCGGGGTGGAGCCGCTCTGGTTGAATAGGCCCTTACAGGAGGAGGGTTGACGATGGGTGAAACTGGTGAAGGGGGTCAAGAGCTATAAACTTCCAGTTATAAAATAAGTGATAGAAATGGCGCCTGGGTGGCTCAGTGAGTTAAAGCCTCTGCCTTCGGCTCAGGTCATGATCCCAGGGTCCTGGGATCGAGTCCCGCATCGGGCTCTCTGCTCAGCATGGAGCCTGCTTCCCTCTCTCTCTCTGCCTGCCTCTCTGCCTGCTTGTGATCTCTGTCAAATAAATAAATAAAATCTTTAAAAAAAAAAAAAAAAGAAATGTAATGTACAGCCTGGTAACCACAGATCACAACCCAAGCCCCCTGCTTGTGCTATCCCTCGCTCTCTCTCAAATAAATAAATAAAATCATTAAAAATAAAAAACAAGGCAATTATGTCTAAAATACATTATCATTATGAAAATGCCTCACCAGATCGAGAATATAAAGACATAGCAATCATTTAACAAGAATAAAAAACAAACATAAAACATTGCAATCAAATAGAAGTTCAAGAGTTGAATAATACAAAAACTAAAATGAAGTAGCATTAGACAAAAAATTTGAGCTAGCAGAAGAAATAATCAGCAAACTTTAAGACAGGACAAAACACAGAGGAGGGGGAAATGGCTGAGAGTAGGGTGACCCTAGGCCTGCCTCCTCAGTTGAACACAGCTAAAGATGGGATCATTCTGAATACCCACAAAATCAATCAGAAATATCAAAGAACAAAGCTCTACATCTACAAACCAGAAATGACCCATGGAAGGTAGGAACTACAGACACTGTGGGAGAAAAGAGCAGTAGATGCTCGCCAGGGGAGAGCCCTGACTGAAGAGGAAATACCAAAGAGAAAGAAAAAGCATGGTGGGGGGCGAGGGGAGCGAGAGAGGGGGGAAAAAAGTGATAACAAGCACAGGTTGCTGCACAAGAAAACTACTGCTCAAAACCACTGATGGTGGGGGGAGGTAGTTACATTACCACCAGTTTTCTGTAGACAGTGGAGCACAGATTCAGAGGACTGAGATTTAGCCAGGTTCGTGCTTGGGGAATTGATTGGTGCCCCAATGGGGGAGCAGAATTGAGACCCACCAGCACTCAGCCTAAGGATCCTCAGGGTCACACAGGGTGAAGTAGCTCCCCTGCTCAGAGTGCATTTGGGAGAGGTGACAAGGCCTCTCCGCGCAAAGGACTCTGTAGGGGCACTATCAAACTGTTCCACCCACCAAAACAGGAACAAAGATGCTGGCTGAGGGATACAAACTTGCTGCACCAGCTGTGTGTTGTGATTTTCCATAAACTGAACATCCGCTTCCTGCTGCTGCCTTCTGCAACAAGCCAGCAGGGCCACAGCTTGAGAGCTTGAGTTCATTTGGGAGAGTAAGTGTTAAGACCTCCCCAGAGGCAAAGGACACTGAGGGCGCCATCTAATGGTACAGGAACAAAGTAGCTGGCTGAGGGTTACAAACCCCGGCAGCTCGGCGGGCTGTGTGTCGCAATTCACCACAAACATTGAACCACTGCTCCTTGGTACTACAAGCCAGCACTGGCCACGATGCAGGGAAACCCTCCCCCAAAGGATCTGTGCAGGTCCACACCTCAGGGGTCTCTGAAGTGTGGAGTTTTGAAACAGAGATATGCCTAAGATAAAACACAGGAGTGTTGCCCCGTCTGGCAGACAGACAGCTCTGACACAAGCAGGGTGAGGCAGGTAGCCAACTGAAACCAGGGACACAGGAAGGGTCTTTGCACATCTATGAGGGCTCACTAAAGAAGGGTGATGTGCATTTCCCAATCCAGAGATAAGAAGACAAGGTGAAGTCATTTTCTTCTGTCACCCACCAGCTTGATCCACTTCAGTAAGCTAAGGAGTGCCAAGTGGAGAACAGAGCCCTATACCAAGCTCAGTCCCCTTCCCTCTCACCCTGCATGCACATCTCCACTGGAACAATCCCACCTGAGAAACAGAGCAGCAGGTCCAACCCCTAGAAGACCAGCACAAACCCACATAGTGGGATGATTATACAGTGCTACAAAACAGTCAACTCTAGGGGAAACAGGATCTAGCAACCTCTGGGGTTCTTTTTACTTTTTGCCTTTTTTTTTTGTCTGTTTTTTTCATGTTTTGTTTTTTAGATACAGAAAGAGCATTTTTTTAAATTATATTTTATAATCTTTAACTTTTCTCTTTTTCTTTTCTTTCTTTCTACCTTTTTTCTAAAAACATTTTCATAACAAACAAAAACACACCTAGGAACTAGCTTCCTATATGTATCTTAACTTATATTCCCTTTAACGTTTTTTCACTTTTTTATGTTTATTTATTTTTTGCTCTAATTTCTTTCTTCTATTTTTTTCTATCATTTTTCCCCACCTTAATGGCAAGACAGAGGAATTCATCCCAAAAGAAAGAACAGGAAGAAATGACAGCGAGAGATTTAATCCATGCACGTATAAATAAAGTGTTTCAACTAAAATTCAAAACAACAACTATAAGGATATTAGCTGGGCTTGAAAAATCCATTGAAGACACTAGAGAATCTGTTACGGGAAATAAAAGAACTAAATTTAATTAGGTTAAAATTAAAACTGCTCTTATTGAAATACAATAAAAAAAGGAGGATCTGGGGTGCCTTGGTGGCTCAGTTGGTTAAAAGTCTGCCTTCAGCTAAGGTCATGACCCTGGGGTCCTAAGATCAAATCCCACATTGGGCTTCCTGCTCAGCAGGGAAACTGCTTCTCCCTCTCCCTCTGTCTGCTGCCCCCCCTTCTTGTTCTGTCAAATAAATAAATAAAATCTTTTAAAACAAAAATGGAAGCTCTATGGGTGCTTGGGTGGCTCAGTAAGTTAAGCCTCTGCCTTTGGCTCAGTCATGATCCCTGCATCCTGGGACCAAGCCCTGTGACAAGCTCCCTGCCCAACCTGGACTACCCCTTCTCCCTCTCTGCCTCTCCACCCCACTCAGGCACGTGCTCTCTCTCTCTCTCTCTCTCTCTCACTTGCTCTCTCTCAAATAAATTTTTAAAAATCTTTTTAAAAAATAAAGGAATATGTGACAACTAAACCAACCCTGCGAACCTTTGAGTCAAGAGAGAGCCCAAAAGTAACAAAGACCAAGAAGGAACAGAGACAATCTATAGGAACAGTGACTTTACAGGTAATACAATGGCATTACATTCATATCTTCCAATAATTACTCTGAATATAAATGGACTAAATGCCCGATCAAAAGATATAAGGTATCAGAATGTATTAAAAAAATAATAGGGGCACCTGGGTGGCTCAGTGGGTTAAAGCCTCTGCCTTTGGCTCAGGTCATGATCCCAGGGTTCTGGGATAGAGCCCCACATCGGGCTCTCTGCTCAGCGGGGAGCCTGCTTCCTGCTCTCTCTCTGCCTGCCTCTCTGCCTACTTGCAATCTCTATCTGTCAAATAAATAAATAAAATCTTTAAAAATAATAATAATAATAAAACCTGGGGCACCTGGATGGCTCAGTGAGTTAAGCCTCTGCCTTTGGCTCAGGTCATGATCTCAGGGTCTTGGGATCAAGCCCCACATCGGGCTCTCTGCTCAACAGGGGGCCTACCTCCCCCTCCCCCTCTGCCTGTCTCTCTACCTACTTGTGATCTCTCTCTGTCAAATAAATAAAATCTTTTTTAAAATAATAAATAAATAAATAGATAAAACAAGACACACTGATATGCTGCATAATTATAAGAGACTCATTTTAGGCCTAACACCACCTCCAGATTGAAAATGAGAGTGGACAAAAATTTACCATGCTAATGGACATCAAAAGAAAGCTGGATTAGCCATACATGTATCAGACAAACTAGATTTTAACCCAAAGACTGTAATGACACATGAAGAAGGACACTACATTATACCAAAAGGGTCTATTCCAATACTTATGTCCTGGGATGCCTGGGTGGCTCAGCTGGTTAAGCGTCTGCCTTTGGCTCAGGTCATGATCCCAGGCTCCTGGGATCGAGTCCCACATCAGGCTCCTTGCTGAGCAGCGAGCCTGCTTCTCCCTCTGCCTACGGCTCCCTGCTGTGTGCTCTCTATCTGACAAATAAATAAGTAATATCTTTAAATAAAAAAGTAAATATTTATGCCCCTAACTTGGGGGAAGCCAAGTATATAAATCAGTTAATAACAAAATTAAAGAAATTCATTGATTATGATACAATAAATAGTAGAGGACTTGAATACCCCATTCACAGCAATGGACAGATTTTCTAAGCAGATCAACAAGGAAACAAGGACTTTGAATGACACAATGGACCAGATGGACTTCACAGATACATTCAGAGTATTTCATCCTAAAGCAGCAGAATATACATTCTTCTCAATTGCACATGGGACATTCTCCAGAACAGATCATATACTGAATCACAAATCAGCACTCAACTGGTACAAAAAGACTGAGATCATACCATGCATATTTTCAGACCACAATGCTCTGAAACTGAAAAGTCAACCACAAGAAGAAATTTGGAAGGACCACAAATACATGGAGGTTAAAAATCATCCCAATAAAGAATTGAATGGGTCAACCAGGAAATTAAAGAAGAATTTTTAAAATACATGGAAGTAAATGGAAATGAAAACACAACAGTTCTAACCCTTTGGGATGCACCAAAGGCGGTTCTAAGAGGGAAGTATATATCAATATAGACCTTTTTCAAGTAATAAGAAAAGTCTCAAATATACAATCTAACCTTATACCTAAAGGAGCTGGAAAATGAAAAGCAAATAAAGCCTAATTCCAGCAGAAGATAAAAACAGATTAGAGCAAAAATCAATGATACATAAACCAAAAAAAAAAAAAAAAGAAAGAAAGAAAAGGTAGAACAGATCAACAAAATTAGGAACTGGTTCTATGAAACAATTGTATGGCTAGAGGTAAATCAAAGATAAAAGAGAAAGGACCCAAATAAATGAAAGAGGAGAATCAAACCGAGCACCACACACATACAATTATAAGACAATATTATGAGCAATTAAAGCCAAAAAATTAGGCAATCTGGAAGAAATGGATGCATTCCTAGAAACAAATGAAAACCAAAAGTGAAACAGGAAGAAACATAAAACCTAAACAGAACCATAACAGCAAAGAAACTGAAGCAGTAATCAAAATCTCTCAACAAACAAGAGTCCAGGACTGGATGGCTTAGCAGGGGAATTCTACCAAATATTCAAAGAGAATTAATGCCTATTCTTCTGAAGCTGTCTCAAGAAATAAAAATGGAAGGAAAACTTCCAAACTCATTCTCTGAGACTAGCATTACCTTGATCCCAAATTCTCAGCAAGACACTAGCTAATATAGTACATTAAAACACTGTATTAAAGGAGTAAAAGGATTATTCACCACAACCAAGTGGAATTTATTCTGGCGCTACAGGGGTGGTTCAACATTAGCAAATCAAACATTGTGACACATCACATTAATAAAAGAAAGGACAAGACTCATATGATCCTCTCAATTGATGCAAAAAAAAAAAAAAAGACAAAATACAGCATCCTTTCTTGATTGAACCTCTCCACAGTGTAGGGAAAGAGGGGACATGTCTCAATATGATAAAAAGTCATCTATGAAAAACCCACAGCAAATATCATCCTCAATGGTGAAAACCTGAGAGGTTTTCCCCTTGGATCAGGAACAGAACAGCGATGTCCACTCTCACCACTGTTTTCCAACATAGTACTGGAAGTCCTAGACTCAGCAATCAGACAACAAAAAGAAAAGGCATCTGAATTGGCAAAGAAGTCAAACTCTCACTCTTTGCAGACAACATGATACTATATGTAGAAAATCCAAAGACTCCACCCAAAAATCGCTAGAATTGATAAAGAAATCAGCAAAGTCAAGGATATAAAAGCAACCCACAGAAGTCTGTTCCATTTCTATACACTAACAATGAAGCAGCAGAAAGAGAAATCAAGGAATTGATCCCATTTACAATTGCACCAAAAACCATAAGACACCTAGGAATAAACCTAACTAAAGAGGTTTCTGTACTCTAGCAACTACAGAACACTAATGAAAGAAATGGAGGAAGATACAAAGAGATGGAAAAACATTCCATGCTCATAGACTGCAAGAACAAATATTGTTAAAATGTCTATGCTTCCCAAACATATCTACATATTCAATGTAATCCCTATCAAAATACCATCAACTTTTTTCACAGAGCTGGAACAAATAACCCTAAAATTTGTTTGGAACCACAAAATACCCCAAATAGCCAAACGAATATTGAAAAAGAAAACCAAAGCTGGTAGCGTCATAATCCTGGACTTCAAGCTATATTACAAAGATGTACTCATCAAGGCAGTATGGTACTAACACAAAAATAGACACATAGATCAATGGAACAGAACAGAAAACACAGAAATGAACCCTCGCCTCTATGGTCAACTAAACTTTGACAAAGCAGAAAAGAATATCCAATGGAAAAAAGAGAGTCTTTTCAACAAATGGTGTTGGGAAAAGTGGAGAGCAACATGCAGAAGAATGAAACCAGACCACTTTTCTTACACCATACAACAATAAATTTGAAATGGATGAAAGACCTCAGGGCGCCTGGGTGGCTCGGTTGGTTGGGTGACTGCCTTCAGCTCAGGTCATGATTCTGGAGTCCCGGGGATCGAGTCCCGCATCGGGCTCCCTTCTAAGCGGGAGTCTGCTTCTCCCTCTGACCTTCTCCCCTCTCATGCTCTCTCTCTCGCTCTCTCTCAAATAAATAAATTAAATTAAATTAAAAAAAAAAAAGAAATGGATGAAAGACCTAAATGTGAGACAGAAATCCACCAAAACCATAGAGGAAATAACATTTCAGCAATCTCTTTGCCTTCAACCACAACAACTTCTTGGTAGATATGTCTCCAGAGGTAAGAGAAACAAAAGCAAAAATGAACTATGGGGATTTCATCAGGATAAAAGCTTTTCCACAGCAAAGGAAATGGTCAAAAGCAAAGGCCACCTATGGCATGGGAGAAGATTTTTGCAAATGACATATCAGATAAAGGCCTAGTGCCCTAGAACTTGGTCACCTGGTGGCTTAAGTGGTTAAGCATCTACCTTTGGCTCAGGTCATGATCCCAGAGTCCTGGGATCAAGTCCTGCATCACCTCCCTGCTCAGCAGGGAGTCTGCTTCTCCTACTCCCTCTACCTCTCCCTCCTGCTCATGCACTCGCTCTCTCTCTTTCTCTGTCGTATAAAAAAAAAATCTTTAAAAAAGAACTTTCAAACTCAACACCCCAAAAAACAAAAAGTCCAGTCAAGAAATCATCAAAAGATATGAACAGACATTTCTCCAAAGAAGATGGCAACAGCCACATGAGAAAATGCTCAACAACACTCAGCAGCAGGGAAATACAACTCAAAACCAAAATAAGATTCCACCTCATACCAGTCTGAATGACTAAAATTAACAAGTAAGGAAACAACAAATGTTGGTAAGGATGCAGAGAAAGGGGAACCCTCTTACACTGTTGGTGGGAATGCAAACTGGTGCAGCCACTCTGGAAAACTGTAGGAGGTTCCTCAAAAAGTTGAAAATAGAGTTACCCTATGATCCAGCAACTGCACTACTCCAGGTATTTATCCAAAGTGCACAAACATAGTGATTTGAAGGAGCACATGCACCCCAATGTTTGTAGCTGCAAGGTCCACAATAGCCAAACTATGGAAAAGCCCAGATGTCCATCGACAGATGAATGAAAAAAGAAGACGTGGAGTAATAAATATACAATAAAATATTACTCAGCCATCAAAACTATATAAATATATGTAAATATATATACATGTGTGTGTGATGGAATATTACTCTTATGTGGAATTTAAAAAATAAAACTGATGGAACATATGGGAAGGGAAGAAAAAATAAAATAAGATAAAAACAGAGTAGAACACAAATCACAAAAGACTCAACTATAGGAAACAAACAGAGCTACCAGAGGAGACATTGGTTAGGAGAAGGGAGAATTGGGTGATGGGCATTCAAGAGGGCACTTGATGGAATGAGCACTGAGTGTTACATGCAACTGATGAATCACTAAATTCTACCCCTAAAACTAATAATACACTATCTGTTAACTAAACTGAATTTAAATATAAATTTTTTAAAAAGCTGAAAAACAAAACTTAAGGAATCCCTTAAAGAGGATTATGAAATTTTAATTTAAAAATTTTGATGAAGTGCCTCCCCTTCCAACTTCATATATGTGGAAGATATGACCAGTTTAGTATTTAATCACTTCACTGACACACTAATAACTAAAGGAGCAGGTCTAACTTAGTTCCCATTATGAAATAGCATAACTTATACATCATTTAATTCTTTTTTTTTTTTTTGCTTGTTTCTACATATGTGTTATAGGTGAGACTTGATTCATCTTTTTTGCATGGGATTTTAGATTAAAGAGGAAATGATAACTTACAACATTTTAATATTTGAAAGATAAATGAGTAAAAAGATTCAATTTATATGGAGCTTAAAATAGTTACCTACTTTCTCCCTTCTCAGACCAATCTTTTAGAATGGAATATTACTTATAGTTAAAGGATTAACTTAAAATATAATTGTCTTTAACACACTTGATCTGAAAGTATAGTTTTCACTAAATTTCTTCCCATTTTTATAGGTAAAACATTAATGGAACATAGCAGGGGGTAAGTTTTTCCATTTTATTTTTTATTGACCCTGGCTGGTAATGAGTAGTTTTTTGGGTTTTGTTTGTTTGTTTGTTTTTGCCTTATACTTGGTGAGAAGTCAAAAGAGAAACTCAGGACATGACAGATTATCTTCTTAGCAGTTTAGTCTCTCTCATCTCAGCTCTTACTTCCTGCCCCATCCTGCTTTCCTTACTGTCCAGATTAATTAGGCAGCCGATTTTATTTTTTTTTAAGTTTTTTTTTTTAATAATCTCTACACTCAGTGTGGGGCTCAAGCTCATGACCCCAAGATCAATAAATGCATGCTCTTCCAACTGAGTCAGCCAGTAGCCCCAACAGCCTATTATTTTAGTGTTTAAGTCAAGTCACACATTTCTACTTTGAGAACATCATAATAAAAAAAAAAAGAACATCAAAATCACTCTTCACTTCAGAGTGTGCTTTGCTTCTCTATGGGGTTATACCTTAGGGATCTTTTTCTCCTTTAAATTACTGATAAAAATGATCTTGCTTTATGTGTTATATGTCCTGAAAGCATATTATTTTGTTAAATACATATTAGAAAAAATATAAAATAATAAGAAAGGCAAGGAGGTAGAATTATTTTTATAAATCAGCATTGATTCATTTTAGATCTATAGATGAGTTTTTTTTTTTACTTTATTTAGTTAAGGTGTGCAGTATTTATTTAACCTTTCTAATTAACATTTTTAAAAAATTCTATGTTTTTGAAATAAAAGTCACTGACTTTGAAACTAACATTTTCCTTTTTTAAATGTCAATTTTTGCTTTGGTTTTATGATAATCAAACATAATTTCGTAGATTAAACAGTCTACATGCATTGTTCTTAAAAAGGGAAACTTTAAGTCCTATATTCACCATGAATATTTAAACTGTCTCATGATATGGGTTTTTGGTTTGTGTTTGATACAAATGAATTTGTTGACTAAACATTAGCTTAATAAAAAATTATAAACCTCAGAAAAATAAGAGTTCAGCAAAGTTGCAAAATACAATCTCAATATAAAAAATCAATTGTATTTATATATATAAACATATAAACATAAAAATCAATTGTATTTATACATATAAACAATGACCAATACATAAATGTTATTTTTTCATAAATGAATTTTTTAAAAGTTATGCTAATAAAACCATAAAAGACTCAAGTAGAGAGAACAAACTGAGGGTTCCTGGAAGGGAGGCTGGGGGGAGCTAAATGGGGTAATGGGTATTAAAGACTGCACTTGTAATTAGCACTGGGTGTTGCCTGTAATCGATGAATCATTAAATTCTACCCCTGAAACTAAAAATACACTATACATTAACTAACTTGAATTTAAATAAAATCTAAGGGGCACCTGGGTGGCTCAGTCTGTCAAATAAATAAATAAAATCTTTAAAAATAAATAAATAAAATCTAAAAAAAAAAAAAATTTGCACTAATAGTACCAAAAAGAATAAAACACTTAAGGAATACATGTAACCAAGAAGGGGCAAAACTTTCACAGTGAAAACTACAAAATACAGTTGAAAGAAATTAAAGATCTAAATAAAACGGAAAGACAGCCCATGTTCATGGATTGGAAAAGGGAAACTTAATCTTTTTTGAGAGAGAGAGTGAGAGTGCAGGGAGAGGGGAAGAGGGAGAGAGAGAGAGAGAATCTTAACCAGGCTCCATTCCTAGCATGGAGCCTGACCATGGTCTCAATCTCATGACCCTGAGATCATGACCTGAGCCAAAATCAAAAGTCAGACACAACCAACTGATCCACCCAGGTACCCCGGAAAATTGATATTAAGATGACAATACTCTCCTATTTACAGACTTAATCCAATAAAAATCCCAGATGGCTGTTTGCAGAAGTTGACAAGCTAATGTTATTATTCACATGGAAAGTCAAGGAACCCAGAACAATTTTAATACTCTTGAAACCTAAAAAATATTAAGGACTTCACAAGCTACAATAATTAAGAAAGTATGGTACTGGCATAAAGACAGCACATACATCAATGGAAGAGAATTCATAGTCAAGAAATAAACTCTTACATTTATGGTCAACTGAATTTTTTAAAAAGCCAATAAAATATAGTGGAAAAAGAATAATCTTTTCAACTAATGGTGCTGGGACAACTGGATATCCACACACACAAAAATTAACTCAAAGTTAACCACAATTTTAAATAAAAAAGCTAAACTATAAAACTCTTGGAAATAAATCTTCATGGAGCAACTGGGTGATTCAGTTGGTTAAGCATCTGCCTTTGGCTCAGGTCAAGATCCTGGAGTCCCAGGATGGAGTCCCACATCAGGCTCCTTGCTCAGCTGAGAGTCTGCTTCTCTCTCTCCCTCTGCTTCTCCCCTGCTCATGCTCACTCAATCTCTCTCTCAAATCACTCACTCTCTCTCTCAAATAAATATTTTTTTAAAAGGTGGGGGGGAAATGGGGTACCTCAGTCATTTACGCATCTGCCTTTGGCTCAGGTCATGATCCCAGGGTCCTAGGATCAAGCCCTACATTGGGCTCCCTGCTCAGCAGGGTGTCTGCTTCTCGCTCTCCCTCTGCCCCTCTGCCTCCCACTGCTTGTGCTCTCTCTCTAATAAATAAATAAATAAAATCTTTAAGAAAATAAAAGGAAAAAAAAAGAAAGAAATCATGATTTTGGGTTTGGCAATGATTTCTTTGGACATCAAAAGTATAAGCAAAGAAAGTACTAATAGATTGGACTTCAAAATTTTAAACATTTGTGCTTCAAATGACACCATCAAAAAAATGGAAAGATAGCCCAAGGAATAGGAGAAAAGATTTGCAAATCATATATCTGATATAGGAGTGGTATAAGAGCTTATAAAGAACACTTTATAAAAGTAGAAAGATAAATAATCCAACTAAAATATGGGCAAACAAATAGATATTTCTTCAAAGAAGATATAAAAATGACCAATAAGCACTTGAAAAGACATTCAAATCATTAGTCATTAGGAAAATGTAAACCAAAACCAAAACAATGAGATAATACTTTCTACCCAGTAAGATGGCTAAAATCAAACAAAACGCAATGACAAGTGTTGACAAGGACATGAGAAATTAGAATCCTCGGGCGCCTGGGTGGCTCAGTGGGTTAAAGCCTCTGCCTTCGGCTCAGGTCATGATCCCAGGGTCCTGGGATCGAGCCCCACATCGGCTCTGCTCAGCAGGGAGTCTGCTTCCTCCTCTCTCTCTGCCTGCCTCTCTGCCTCCTGTGATCTCTGTCTGTCAAATAAATAAATAAAATCTTAAAAAAAAAAAAAAGAAAGAAATTAGAATCCTCATTTCTTGCTGATGAGACTATAAAATGATGCAACCTCCTTGGAAGAAAGTTCGGCAGTTCCTTAAAATTTAATCCCCGAATTATCATGTGACCCAGCAATTCTACTGGTGTGTTTATAGCCAAGAGAAATGAAAACTTAGGTCTACCCAAAAACTGGTACACAAAGGATCATAGTATTACTCCTAACAACCAAAAAGTAGAAATAATCCAAATGTCCATCAATTGATGAATGGATTTTTTAAACGTAGTATATCCATGCAATGGAAAGTTATTCAACTATAAAGAGGAATAAAGTAACAATGGGTGCACCTTGAAAACATTACGCTAAGTGAAAGAAGCCAGTATAAAAGACCAGATATTATTCCACTTACATGAAATGTCCAGAATAGGCAAATCCATACAGACAGAAAGTAGCTTTGTGGTTGCCATGGGGTTTCTTTCAGGGTAACGAAAATGCTCTGTAATTAGAGATATTTACCCAACTCCGTGAATACACTAAAAATCAATGAACTGTATACTTTAAAAGGACAAATTTATTATTGCTAAATCACTCACACATTGCCAGTGTGACTGTAATATTGTACAGACACTGTGAGAAACAGTTTGTTAGTTTATTATAAAACTAAACATCCAGGGGTGCCTGGCTGGTTCAGTCCAAAGAACAAGCAACTCTTGATCTCGCGGTTGCAAGCTTGAGCCCCACATCGGGTGCAGAGATTACTTAAAAATACAATCTTAAGGGACGCCTGGTAAGCATCTGCTTTCGGCTGAGATCATGATCTCAAGGTCCTGGGATAGAGTCCCACATCAGGCTCCTTGCTCAGCAGGGAGCCTACTTCTCCCTCTGCCTGTCGCTCCCCCTGCTTCCACTGGTCAAGTGCTCACTCTCTCTCTCATGAATAAAATCTTTTAAAAAAAAAATATCATCTTAAAGAAATAAAACTAAACATCCACAGGGTGCCTGCGTGGCTCAATGGGTTAAAGCCTCTATCTTCAGCTCAGGTCATGATCCCAGGGTCCTGGGATTGAGCCTAGGGTCCTGGGATCGAGCCCCACTTCGGGCTCTCTGCTCAGCAGGGAGCCTGCTTCCCCATCTCTCTCTCTGCCTACTTGTGATCTGTCAAATAAATAAATGAAATCTTTAAAAAAACAAACAAACAAACACCTAAACATCCAAATACCATATGACCCAGCAATTACATTCCTGGGCATTTATCTTAGAAAAAAGAAAACCTATATTCAAACAAAAATCTGTACACAAGTGTTCATAGCAGCTTTATTCATAATAGCCAAAACTGGAAACAGCCTGGAGGTCCTTCAACAAGTAAAATGTTGAGCCAAACTGTAGTAAATTCATTCCATGGAGTATTACTGAACAATAAAATGAAAAAACTACTGATACACAACAACTTGGATTAATCTCCAGAGTATTATGCTGAGTGAAAAAAAAAAAAAAAGAGAGAAAATGAATCCAAAAGATTACAAACCATGAAATTCCATCTCTATAACATTTTTGAAACAATGCAATGTTTAAATGGTGAACAGATTAGTGACTACCAGGTGTTAGTGGTAAGAGTTACTGGAAGGGAGTGGGTATGATTATTAAAGGGATCCCTGTGCTAATGGAACTGTGCAGTATCTCTAGTAATGGTGAATACATGACCCTATACATGTGTAAAAATGTACAGAACTAAACACAGACAAGTCTAGGGAAATTTGTACAATATAATTGGATTGTATTAATGTCAATATAGCTGTAGTGATATTGTTTTACAGTTTTACACATGTTGCTTTTGGAGCAAACCGGGTGAAGGATACTATTATTATTATTGTTATTATCTCTATTATTCTTTACAACTGTATGTAATTCTATAGTTATCTCAATTTTAAAAAGTAATTTGCCTTTCAGGGTAAGAATTACATACAGGAAAGAATAGGGCAGGGATTGCTGGTTTTCAGGAGAAACTTTATTGTCCTATTTTACCTTATTTGTAGGCATATACTATTGATTAAAAAGAAAGAACACCTTCTCCCTTAAACGAGGTATATATGTGAAGTATTTGACAATAAATGTTAGCTCTCTTTCCCTTCTATTTAAGGATGATGTAGACTAAGACGCCAATACTAAGTAGTCTAATTCTGAATACAGCCACCAGTAAATCATCCTATGAGATTATCAAGGGCTAAAATTGGAATCTTAATGTATTCCTACAAAAATAACTACGAGACAATCTCTCACCATCACTGAACAACTTTAAAACTAAGTCTCCTAGTCCTTCTTCAGCAAGTTGAAAGAAGTAATTCCAGGGAAATCTAGAGGCAAAGTAATAGAGGATGTACAATAGGTTTGTTCTCAGATAAAAATCCTTTCATTATCATAGCATTTTCTTATTAATTGCTCTCATTACTGCAAATATTGAGGGCTCATGTGTTCAGTATATCATTTCATGCATTCTCACCCTTTAATCATCATACTGATGCTGAAAGATAGCTATTATTCCCATTTTGAAGACAAAAGAACTACAACCTAGAAATGTAATCAGAGAGCTAGTAAGCAACATGTCAATATTTCCCCCCATGTATATCCAATTACAGAAAACAGGATTCTAGCCACTGACTGCATTATCTCATCTTAACAAAAGTGCCTAACAATTACTATAATGTGCACCTTCTACACAAAGAAGGTACCACTGGCTGAGTTTCTGACTGGTACCTGGGAATTCACTAGGACATTTTTAAGTCTCAAGCCCATTCATTTTATCCGTCACTAGCTTGCTCCCAATCACGATGTCTCCCCTACCATTCTGCACTCTATGCCCAACAACTCCAGTACTGCTTTTCAAGCATTAAGGCTCCTTCCCTTCTACCAATTCACTTTACCAATCACCAATCCACAGGGCTACTGTAAAAAGACCCCAGAATGAGAACTTCCTTCCTATTTTCTTGTTACATGTTCTTGGGCAATGCTGGTAAACACTCTTAATCATTCCCTAGCCCTCTACTCACACACACATACAAACACATACATATACCAATTCCATACCCACACTTCCCTTTATCTCTCTCCATATCACTATCGTAATTCATGTCATTACATCTTCCCCAAGGTTAAAATCTGCTGTATACCCCTTCCCTATGGTCTCAGAAGAAAAATGTTCCCAGTCTCCAAAACTAAGCCCCTTCTGCAGCAGAATCCAATCTTTCTAGCAAAGGGTCCTTATTTTCTACATTGGCTCCACCCCTCCTGCTTCAAAAAAGCAAAATGTTTCCCTTTCCTGAGAAACACTTTTCACTTGAAATGTAGCCCTATGTACTCATCAGTTCAAACTGACATATACATTATATTTAATACCTACCATCATACCCTTGCCATTATGCAAGAAGCACCAGAAATAAAGTTTTTTGATGAGAACTCAAAAAATTAAGAAAGGAGGGTGTCATCAAGAAGATACAATTTGCCTTTCCTCCCTTTGAGAATCTTGCCAAGATAGTTTTCTCCTTCAATGGGAAAAGAGTGGAGAGAACAGGGAGAGCTATCAATCAGCCTGAGGAGGCAAAAGGAACTGTGAGTAAAGCGGAAGACCAGGAAATCTCAAAAGGTAAGTAACTGGGACAGAAAGGGAGTATTTGTGGTCATTCCTGGCTTTTAACAAGGAAAGGGAACACAAAGCACAAAGGAAAAAAGAACTTGAAGGGACAGGGAAGGGGCCTAAGGCAGGAGGGAGCAAAAAACTAAAATACTCCTAGCCTTTGAGCAACTGCCTGCTCCAATCTCTCCCTGGGACTGAAGTTTCACATATCTGTACATCCTAACATCAAGTAAGAACCAACTAATTCTCCTCAACCTTTCTGTTTTTCAGAGGTTCAACTTCTGAGTCACCACTAATTCTCCCCTCATCATCTTTGAATTCCTGGTGCCTATCTCATCTTCCTTTTATAATTTATCAATTCAGTCCTCTCCCAACACCATTACCAATTCTACCACTTTAGTCCATGACCCTATCAACTGCCATCTTAAAGAGTCCAGAAAGATATCTGTGGCTTGTCCAAAATCACAGAATTAGTTATTTGCAGAGCTGAGGCTGGTACCCAAGTCTTCTATGTTATTTCCCTATGTTTCTTCAGAGCTAGATACTTGCAAATCTTCTAAACTAGTAGCCCTTCCATTCATTCATCAGATATTTATTAAGTACTTAATATGTACAAGCGATTTTGGCAGGTGCTGCGGGAACATGGGGTGAAGACATAATTTAAAATGTCTACATCATTAGGATAGGTACAAGTAAACCTAATATAAGACCTGAAGCTGTGATACAAACAAAGTTACAAAGGAATACAGAATAAAGTTTACTTACAACTGGGATGATCAGAAAAAGGTGAGATTTGAAATGGACCTTGACAGATGATCAAGGTTCCAATAAGCAGAAATGAAAGAAACGGCATTACTCCAAACCAAGAACATGAGCAAATACCAAGAAGCAAGAAAGTACAGTGAAAACAATCATTTATTTTACCTAAATGATAAACAATGAACAAAGCTGTAAAGTTAAGGAATAAGGTATGGCCACATTGTGGAAGCTGTGAATAACAGGCTATGAGAGCCTTAACAAAAGCAAGGTCTTCGTGACCTTGGGCAAATTACTTCTCTGCTGTGCCTCCGTTTTCTTGTCCATAGAATGAGACTAATAGAACCTGTTTAATAGGATTGCTGAATTAAATGAGTTAATACGTATAAGGCTTTTAGCACAGATTAAGTCCAAAGTAAATGATTATATAGTCAATAAGAAGTAAAACGATGCTTAAGCAGAGGAATAACAATATAATTAAAGTGGTGTCTCTAAGGGAAAATCATCTCAGAAGATGGAACAGGAACATGCCACATGGCTAGTACCACAAAAACACTCCAAGCATGGACCTGACCTAGGGTGGAAGAGATGGTATGTCACTTCTGAGACTGTTATAAAAGACACCAGGGCCTCTTCCTTAGTCCATCCCTCTCTCTTTCTCTTCAGAAAGCCAGCTGCCATGTTGTAAGAACTGCCCTATGGAAGAGACAAGGAACTGACACTTGCCAACACACACATGGGTGAATTTGGAAGTGGATCCTACAGCCTTATTGACCCTTTGTTTGACTGCAACTTGTAGGAGACCCTGAGCTGGAACCACCCAGGTGAGCCATTCCCAGATTTCTGACCTTCAGGAACTATATGAAAAAATAAGCATTTGTTTTAAGCTGCTTCAGTTTTGAGACAATTCATTAAACAGCAATAGATCACTAATACAATTATTGAAAAGAAAAACTCATAAATTATTGCAAACTGATAGAATAAAGAGGGCAGAACTGAGTCTCAATTCAAAAACTAAGATTTCTAAGTTATATTTAAAGCCTGACAATAAATTTTTGGTTGCCAAGGCATCCATTTCAGAAGATACCCATCTTGAATAAACATAGCACCAGTTACATGACAATTACTAGCAAATCAGCATGATAAGGAATTAAGCCATCCCTCCTCATAAAGGTCCCTCTGTCAAAAAAAACCCTTGATAACCTATATAACTGACCATCTGAGTGACCCAGCTTCTTCCTTCTGGTACCCTAATTCCCACTCTTAGGCTTTAAATTAGCCAATAAAGAATGAAGCTCCAAAACCCTATATATCCCACCCTCAGAATATAATAAAGGCAGACCCCAGGTTCTCTTGTCTCCTTCTCCCTCAGACTCCCTCAGCCTAGCAGCATGGCCCTTGGGTGTGCAATATACCCTCCAGGACCTGAGTAATAAATCTCATTCTTCAAAGTTCCTTGATGGGTTTTTGTTGAAGTGCATCCTGCAATCATAATAACCACAGGGTCTGCTCAGCCACAAGAGTGGCTCTGGTTGGAGGAAATGGATTGCTACAAGTAATCTGGAGGCCAGGCAAGTGCCTCAGGCACTCCTAGCCAAGCATCACTATGAATAGGCTGAGACCAACACAACCCAGAAGAAACAGTTAGGGCTTAGTGGACTAAGGATAAGCAATTGATGACCTCATAATATACAGAGTTTAAACTGAGCTCAAGGAAAAGTCAGCTATATAGCAGAGACAACTAACATAAATCTATGAGATTGCAGAGAACAAATCTGTAAAGTGAGAAAAAGCACCAAAAAAAGGACATGACAGAGAAAGAGTAAAGAAAAGTAAATACGGGGTGCCTGGGTGGCAGCTCAGTTAAGCATCCAACTCTTGATTCTAGCTCAGGTTGTGATCTCAGGGTTATGAGATTAAGCCCAGAGTCCAGCTCTCCTCTCAGTGGGGAGTCTGCTTGAGATTCTCTCCCTCTCCTCCTGCCCCTTACCCCACCTCATGCACTCATAATCTCCTCTCTATGTAAAAATAAATCTTTAAAGAGAAGTAAATGAGCAGATGCAAGACAGAAAGAGAATCAGGAGAGCAACAGTCTGGGATACTTGTGCCCCCCCCCCCCACCAAGAAGCATTAAAAGTAAGTGATAAATGTGTCAAATGCTACAGTGACCACGAGTTAACAAGTTCATGTAATTCCTTGATTTCTTTTCACATTTGAATATTTCTGGAATTGGAATGTGTCTTACAATCAATAGGTATGTCTGACATAGGTTTCTTTTAGTCCTTTACGATCAGTTACAATATTCACAGTGTCTGACAATCAATTATATTCCAGAAGCAAAGAAACATAATGATAAGGAAGTTGAACCAGTATATATGGATTATTTTTTTCAAGAAGTTTCTTTTCTTTCTTTCTTCTTTCTTTCTTTCTTTCTTGTTTTCTTTAAAGGAAGAGGAGTCAAAAAAAAGGCACTCAGAGACATCTGGGTGGCTTAGTCAGTTAAGCCCAACTTTTGATTTTTCACTCAGGCAATAATCTCACGGTCATGAGATCAAGCCCCTAACACCCCCCCCCCCACACACACACACTGTGGGCTCTGCACTAGGCATGGAGCCCCCTTAAAACACTCTCTCTCCCTTTCCCTCTGCTCCTCCCCACTGCTAGAATGCTCTCTCTTGTAGGAAAAAAAAAAGAAAGCACAGTGTTTGCTTTTCAAAATTTTGTTTTAGTATGATGAGACAAGCATGTTTCTGAGCAAGGAACTTAGAAACAGCTTACAAAGGTAATGGACACGTGAATGCCAAGACAAAGACAATTCAGAGAAAAAGATGTACTCACAAATACAGGTACAATCATCTAAACATCATTAATGCAGTATTTCCAGACACCGTGGTGTAAGTTGGTATACACAGTTTGGCAGCGGTTAGCTTCGGACTCGAGCTCCTCTCCTACTGACCCATTAATAGAAGAATCAGAAACACTTCAGCACAGAAAGGAAAAGTGTGGCAACAGAGATATCGGGGGGGGGGGGGCACATCCATTCCAATATCCACCGCTGTCTTCGAGTGTTACACGACAGTCAAAAATAGACAATGCCAAACACTAGCGAGGGTAAATATATCTCACACGCTAGCTCCAGATTCAACTCCTGCTCACTCACTTCCGTCACCTCTCCTTCCCAGGGAAGTGGCTCTCCCCTCCGCGGACCCAGTGGTTATTCTTCAGGCCCTCCCATCCCACTGGGAAGGCGCCCTCGACCGCCCGCGGAGGACTCAGTCCGCACACCTGGGCAAGAAAAAGACCTCAGAGACGCAAACCGCGACGCTTGTTCTATCCGTTCACCAAAAACCTGCCGCAGCCTAGCGAAAGATCACCGTCTACACAGCGCCCACCTCTCATCCCTACCAGCCTGAGGCCAGCCACGCGCTCCTTGCGCCTGGTCGGCCCGGCCCATGGGGAAGAGAGGGGAGTGGAAACAGGCTGGCGCGGGGTGGGGGGAGGGCTCCAGAATGACTAGGAATAACAGCGGGCCTGGTCTCACGCGGGTTCCCAACCCTTAACTTCCTTACCTTCCGTCCACTACAGATACCGCTGCGGGGCATCTCTAGGCACACCGCCGGCGCCCACGCGCTCAGGATCCCCCGAAGTCGCGCCTCTTCGTCCAGGCGCCGGAAGGCAGCCAGCCTCCGAACGCTCAGGGCGCTCCCTATAGCGAGCAGCAATTGGCTGGCGCTCGGACAGGGGACGGGATTTCTCCGGCGCCCTCCCCTCCCGGCTCCGTGCGCCACGCGTGCGTTGTGATTGGAGGACGTTAGGGTGTGGGGCGGGACTTTTCAGCTTCTTGACTCCACAGACTTAATATGGCTGGGTTGTGATCACAGTGGTCTGTGTTCACCACCTTTCTGAGTTTGGAAAGGGGTGCTCCACTGCTCATGGCACTTATCCCTGAGGCTCGGGATTTTGCGGAGTGAGCGCTGGACGGGCTGCATTGCTGCCCATGGAGTTACTGGTTGGAGAGATGCTGGGCGGGTTTTTGGCGGGGGTGGGAGGTGGGAAGGGGGCGGAGGGGCGGGAGGGTAGGCGCGGGGGGACGGGAGGGAGGGTCAAACTCCAGGTGTTTTTCAAATAAAGTTCTTAGGCAGTCTGTTTTGTCAAGCAACAACTGACCTTAAAAACTGGAGGGGCCTCCGGATGCGTCTAGAGAACAAAATGGAGTCTCTCATGTCCAGGAGGGGCATGTGTCAAGTAATGACACAGCAGATAAAGTTACTACAACCGGGAGTTATCGCTAGGACCAGTGGTCAGCTGACACCAAGAACTGATAATGAGCAGAACCAAAGGAAGTCTCCGGGGGCCCAAGACCTATTAAATCCCTTTTAAAGGGGGAGGATTTTGGCAGCAAACTGTCAGATTCGATTCTTCAGACCTGACCCCTCTATGTCTGACCACTTCAAAAAGGCAACTGCCGCCCAAGGCTGTGCAGGATTCATCTCCACACAGAACCAAGATCCTTCACTGCTTGAACATAATAAGCAGTAAGTGCTGAGAGCTGACCAGACCAGACAGAGGCCCTATCTCAACTGTGTGCCCCAGACTAACTTAGCATTTAGTTCATTAACTTCCTACACCTCTTCATTATCTTGTTTGTTGTATGGTTTGCCTTATGCTCTTCTCTGTGTGCTTTGTAAGAAGCCAAGTGGAATCAATCACATGGTGTGATACTGAGTTTGGAATCCTGAACCTGCTTTATTTATAATTGTGATTTAACTTTGCTTTATGATTGAATAAAGCTAACATTGTGGAAAAACACATCTCATGTGTGTGTATTCATAGCATGCTGATGACAGTGGCTGTCAGTTAAGCCTCCAACTCCTGATTTCAGCTCAGGTCTTGATCTCAGGATGGTGAGTTCAAGCTCAAGGCTCCCAGTGTGGAGCCTACTTAAAAAACAAACAACAAAGAAAACTTTGAAGTAGGATACAAATTCAATAATACTTAAGGAGTGGTTCTAGCTGCTGAAACCAAAAGAAAGGAGTGTTCTTTCCCCATCTGTTGAAATGGGAGTAGGTTAGGTATCCAGAACAGAAATTCTCAAATTTAAGACACATTAAAATCCCCAAGAAGATTTGCTGTAATGGGGATGACTAATTTCGGATTCTGTACGTCTAAGGTGGTGCCAGAGAACTTGTGTTTCTGACAAGTTCCCAGATGATATTTGATGGGGAGAACAAAGGTAACAGAAACATAGAAAAAAAGTTAAATTTCCTTCCAACTTAAAGCCCACTGACAAGTACTTGAGAGACTGGCAGAAGCATAGCTGCTTTAATATTAATACTTTGCTAGTGGTGAAATCAACCTTAGTTTAACATTAGCCTGACCTCCAGGATCCTATAAGTCACCTTTAACTCAAAAATTCCTTTGTAAACTTCCTTTATCTCTATCCACCCCCACTAAGATATATGTTAGCAATCATCCTTCAAACATATCGCTCACTGATACATATCTAAAGGGTCTCATGACTAAGGTTTTACTGGACAGTATAGTAAATGACCTTTTCCTAACAACAGCTAGCCACTCTAGGTCTTTGGAAGCCTTGCTTCCAAATTCCTGAAAGAATTAAACTATCCCTAACTCCCTCCAAACTTGAAAGTATATAATCAGCTACATCTCACAACTGCAGTACAACTCTTTCTGCCAACAAGTCCTGTTCCTATGCTTTAATAAAACCATTTTTTTTCCACCAAAAACATCTCAAGAATTCTTTCTTGACTGTTTGCTGCCAAACCCTAACATTTTTCACATCAATATTATTGATACTGGTCCTATAACTCACTTTGGGAAGTAGAGGCAACCACCATTTCTTAGATCCCACAAGTGTCTCAGCACTTTGAGAAGTAAATATAAAACAAAACACAAGTGGAAGAGGAGCAGGACTAAATAGAAGCTGAATTAGGTGACGAAGTTTAACTAGTAGGAATATTCTATAATAAAAATGCCTATTGTAGAAAAAACTAAATGATGATTTAAGCAAGTTGAGAAAGGGTCAGCCTGGGGAAGAGGAAAGGATTCTTAACAGTACCCTCAAAAGTACAGTGGAAGTAGGGTTTGGTCTTCTGCTTCAATTCATCCATTTTCCCTCTACATTTACCATTATTGCCTCAATTAGGCCTTATGACACAGTTTGACCATCTTATTGCGTCTCTGCTTTGGCTCTCAATTTTATATCTACAATCAGACTTCTCCATGCTGCTCAGCTATAGCACTATTACACTACCTGTCTGTCATTGCCACCTGAATGTCTGAGAAACTCTTCAACCTAAATGTTTCCCCTCCCCAAATAAGATAATTCTCCATCTCAGTAGTGGCACTGACATCCACCCAGTAGCTCATATTGAAACCTGGGATTTTCATGAATGTTTTTGTCCCTCTTATCAAAATCTGGCCTGTCCCACCTCCCGTTTACAAATTTCTCACTTATTTACTCGTTCTCCACTGGCACTACCATATCTCAGGCCACTAATCTCTTTTGTCCAAACTATTAGGTAGCTTCTAACCAGTATCCACTAATCCACTCTTGCCCCCATCTACCATATACATAGAATCCATTCTCCACAAACACATTCCAGTGATCTCTATGCTGTCCATATTAGTCTTCCTTTCAGTTGCCAAATGTACCCTGAGGCCTCTGGGTCTATGGATTTCTTACTCCATTTGCCTGAAAGGCTCTGTCCTCCTTCTATCATGTCACTTCATATACAGCTATTGAAAATTGTTGACCCTAGGAGATAGGTACATAGAGGTGTAATATATTATTCCTTCTACTTTTCAAACCTTTGAAAATAATTTTTAAAATTTTAAGCTGAGATTTTTAAAAACCAAAAAGAAAAAAAACCTCAGAAATTGATCTTAGTTTCTCTGAACTCCCAAAGCTGAGCCTCCCTGTGCATTTCTACGCACCCTATGCTCCTTTGAAGCTGTTATAATAATCATAATCTAAACAATCATAATTATCATCCAGTCCACCTCTGCACTATAAGGTAGTACCATTTCTGTCTTCTTGACTTTTACACACCCAGCACTCAGCACAATGTCTTCCATATACAAAGCACTCAAATATTTGCTTGAATGAATGAGTAAACTAATAATTATTAAATAATTATTTCTAATAATTTGCTCAAGGTATCACAGCTACAAAGTGTTTAGGATTAGAACTCATGTGTGACACCAAGCTCCATGTTTTCTCCATTCTACCATTCATAATTAGTATAATTATGAGGAATTTTCAGTTGAACAGAGAGGCTCAGCAAAAGTGAATTATCCATAAGATAAGCTGTGCTGGATGCGTTTTTGAATATTCCCCTATCTTGTAAACAAATATTCAATGCCAAAACATAAAAACAAGTGGGAAGGGGTGCCTGGGTGGCTCAGTGGGTTAAAGCCTCTGCCTTTGGCTCATGACCCCAGGGTCCTGGGATCGAGCCCCACATCGGGCTCTCTGCTCTACAGGGAGCCTGCTTCCTCCTCTCTCTCTTTGCCTGCCTCTCTGCCTACTTGTGATCTCTGTCTGTCAAATAAATAAATAAAATCTTCAAAAAATTTGTTTAAAAAAAAAAGCAAGAGGGAAAATTTTCTTCCAGCTCTTCTCATTAAACTTTTTGGCCTAGTTCTTGTTTTGCAGGTATCCGGAGTTTTTTATGTGTGATTTTTCACTCTGCTCTTAAGGATCCTAAGTATTCCATGAAAGGACAATTGGAGTCTGTGATGGGGGCAACAGTCACAAGAGATCTCTACTATACCACCAGGGCAGCTCTTCTTTCCTATGTTTTAAAAACAGGGTGAGACTTCATATAAAGAAAAATATACATAAGGGAGAAATGTTTGAATTCTACTAGTCTAGTCTATATCCTTCTCTAGCCTAATAGTTAAGAATGCAGTGGACTGCAACTGAAGCCAAGATTTGAATGTGAAAAAAATGAAACTGTAAAGATATCAGAATAAATCATAATCAAAATTCATTTATAATCTTGGGGGGGGTGTTTCTAACTACAACTCAAAATTCACTATTCATGATGGAAAAGATATATTTCTCATAATAAAAAAAGATTGATAAATCCAAATGTATGAAAGCCTTATTTTATGCATGGCAAAAACTACAACAAGCAAAGTAAAAGTCAAATAACACAATAGGAAGAATATCTGATACTCCTCTCACATAAAAAGAATACTTCCCTAGAGGGCACCTGGGTGGTTCAGTGGTTTAAGCCTCTGCCTTCAGCTCAGATCATGGTCTCAGGAACCTGGGATCGAGCCCCATATCAGGCTCTCTGCTCAGCAGGGAGCCTGCTTCCCCCTCTTGCTCTGCCTGCCTCTCTGCTTACTTGTGATCTCTCTCTCCCCGAAAAAAAAAAAAAAAGAATACTTCCCTAAAGTATATAAATTGCTCTTGAAATCTGAAAAAGAATGACAAAAAAACCAACATGGGCAAAAAATATGAAGTGTTATAAAAAAGGACACAAATACCCTATATATATATGAAAAATGTGACACCTCAATCGTGAGAAATACAAAGTAATGCCGCACACCAGAAATAGTGACTGAAATCTAAATATTTGATTAAACACATTAGGGTAAAGGCATTCTCATAAACTGCTAATGGAAGTACAAAATCATAACACCCTTATCAAGGGGACTTTGGCAATGTTTTTCAAAATTACAAGTGCATTTTTCCTCTAAGCTAGTAATCTCACTTCTAGGAATTATTTCTACAGTTATACATTAACACATATGAAATTCAATTAACAAACATATAGTCCATCATTAGTTTTTGATGTAGTATTCAGTAGTTGCATATAACACCCCGTGCTCATCAGATCATGTGCCCTCCTTAATGCCCATCACCCAGTTACTCCATCTACCTACTCCCCTCCCTTCCTCTACCCTCAGTTTGTTTCCCAGAGTCAAGAGTCTCACATGGTTTATCTCCTTCTCTGATTTCTTCCCATTCATTTTCCTTCCCTCCCCCTACAGCCCTCTGTGCTATTCCTTATATTTCACATATGAGTGAAACAGTATGACAATTTTTTTCTCTGATTTATTTCACTTAGCGTAATCCCCTCCAGTTCCATCCATGTGGAAGAAAATGGTAGGTGTTCATCCTTTCTGATGGTTGCATAATATTCCATTATATGTATGAACCACATCTTTATCCATTCATCTGTTGCCTCCAACATCTCAGCTCATTCCACAGTTTGGCTATTGTGGACATTGCTGCTATGAACATTCGGGTGTAGGTCCCCCTTCTTTTCACTACATCTGTATCTTTGGGGTAAATATCCAGTAGTGCAATTGGTGGGTTGTAGGGTAGTTCTATTTTTAACTTCTTGAGGAACCTCCATACTGGAAAAAAACTTATTTTATATGGAGTTTTATTCTGTAGAGAGGAGAGGAACCAGGTGATTGTCACGAAGGAAATAAGACTTCTGCAGATCTACCTTTTAATATTGTTTTGATTTGGGGGGGTACTGGGTGGTTCAGTCATTAAGTGTCTGCCTTCAGCTCAAGTCATGGTCCCAAGGTCCTGGGATCGAACTCCACATCTCCCTCTTCCACTCCCCCTGCTTGTATTCCCTCTCTCGCTCTCTCTCTGTCAAATAAATAAAATCCCCCCCCTCTCTCTATGTATATATATGGTTTTGATTTTTGAACTGAACATATACTTTTTCAAAAAATAGACTGAAAATTTAAGAAAAATGTATAGTATGTCCTGCAGTAATGACGGTTGCGTAACTGTAAATATAGTGTAAACTACTAAATAATGTACTTTAAAGGGTGAATTTTAGGGTATTTGCATTATATCTTAATAAAACAGTTATTTAAAAAATTGGTCAGGGACTGATAGCATCAGCATCATCTGGAGAATTTTTAGAAATGCAAATTCTTGGGCCCCATCCTAGACTGGCTAAATCAGAATTTTTATGGGTGGGAGCTGGCAATCTGTTCTGACACGTCCTCCAAGTGACTCTGAAGCATGTTCCACTTTGAGAACAATAGATGGAATTGCTAAGGGTAAGAGGTTCTTGCACAGTAGTAATCTAAAAGCATCTCACTAGGAAATCCACACACTCATGGTAGAAAGAGAAATCATCTTCAATCTTCTTTTTTAATCATAAAAAACAACAATGTCAACAATCATAATAATATCTAATGTATGTGTGCAGGCTCTGTATTAATCCTTCTACATGAAAATAAGTGTCTAACCTGCTACATTAGGGCATAACCAGGTACATAGTAAATTCTCAAAAGTTGTTAGTTATTACTATTATTTACTTAAGATTTCTTTGTTACTATTATTATTTATTATTACAATTCTGTGGTTTACTATTCACTTCAGATCATCTTTTTTAGCATCTCTTTTTACAGTTTCATTGAGACATAAGTGACATACGGAACTGTATAAGCTTAAAGTGTACAGCATACTAATTTGACTCATATATATTCTAAAATGATTACCACAGCAATTTTAGTTAGTATAAATCATTTCATATAGATATTTAAAAAAAGAAAAAGAAAAAATTGTGTGTTTTTTTTCCTTGTGGTGAGAACTCTTAGGATCTACCATCTTAAAAACTTTCAAGGGAGGGGACCTGGGTGTCTTATTCAGTTGAGCATTGGACTCTTGATTTTTGCTGGGGTTGTAATCTTTAGGTACTGGGGTCCAGCTCTTCATTGGGCTATATGCTTGGCTCTGACTCTGCTTCTCCCTTTCCCTCTGATCCTCCCCAACTCATGCACATGTATACAACCTCTCTCTCAACTAAATAAATAAAATCTTTAAAAAAAACTTTCAAGGGGTGTCTGCGTGGCTCAGTCGGTTAAGCATCTGACTCTTGCTTTTGGCCAAGGTCACGATCTCGTGGGTTGTGGGAGCAAGCCCCACATAAAGTTCCAGGCTCAGAGGGGATTCTGTTTGACGATTCTCTCCTCTTGCCCCTCCCCCTCCCTCTTCCTCCCTCTCTCTATCTCTCATACATAGATAAATCTTTAAAAAAAAAACCTCCAGATTATACATTTCTAGTATTTGCTTATCTCATAAATTGAATTTGTATCTTTTTTTCAGTCCTCAAAATATCTTTTTCATTTAAATTCAATTAATTAACATACAATGTATTATTGGTTTCAGAGGTAGAGGTTAGTGATTCATCAGTCTTATATAATACCCAGTGTTCATTACATCACATGCCTTCCTTAATATCTATCACCCAGTTACCCTATCCCCACAAACCCCTCCTCTGCAGCAACACTCAGTTTGTTTCTTATGATTGAGTCTCTTACAGTTTGTCTCCCTCTCTGGTTTCGTCTTGTATTATTTTTCCTCTCTGTGGCCCTGTGTTTTGTTTCCTAAATTCCACATATGAGTGAAATCATATGATCTCACTAGTTCCATCCATGTCATTGCAAATGGCAAGATTTCTTTTTTTTTTTTTTTTGGTGGTGGAACTACATATATATCACACCTTCTGTATCCACTAATCTGTCGATGGACAACTGGATTCTTTCCATAGTTTGGTTATTGTGGACATTACTGCTATAAACTTCACGATGTATGTATCCCTTCAGATCTCTACCTTTGTATCTTTGGGGTAAATACCTAGTAGTGAAATTGCTGGGTCCATAGGGTAGTTCTATTTTCAACTTTTTGAGGAACCTCCATACTGTTTTCCAGAGTGGATGTACAAGTTTGCATTCCTACCAACAATGTAAGAGGGGTCCCCTTTCTCCCCATCCCTGCCAACATCTGTCATTTCTGACATTTTAATTTTAGCCATTCTGACTGGTGTGAGGTGGTATCTCATTGTGGTTTTGATTTTTATTTCCCTGATGCCAAGCGATGTTGAGCATTTTTTCCTATGTCTGTCAGCCATCTGTATGTCTTTTTTGGAGAAATGTCTGTTAATGTTTCTGCCCGTTTCTTTTTTATTTTATTTTATTTATTTATTTGAGATAGAGAACATGAGAGGGGAGAGTTTAGAGGGAGAAGCAGACTCCCCACTGAGCAGGGAACCTGATGCGGGACTCCATCTGGGGACTCCAGGACATAACCTGAGCTGAAGGCAGTTGCTTAACCGACTAAGCCACCCAGGCGCCCCTCTTTTGCCCATTTCTTAATTGGATTAATTGTTCTTTTTTTTATTTTATTTATTTATTTGTCAGAGAGAGAGAGAGAGAGAGCGAGCACAGGCAGACAGAGTGGCAGAGGGAGAAGCAGGCTCCCTGCGGAGCAAGGAGCCCGATGTGGGACTCGATCCCAGGACGCTGGGATCATGACCTGAGCCGAAGGCAGCCGCTTAACCAACTGAGCCACCCAGGCGTCCCAGGATTAATTGTTCTTTGAGAGTTAGTTTCATACATTCTTTATAGATCTTGGAAAATAGCCCTTTCTCTGACATGTCATTCGCAAATATCTTCTCCCATTCTGTCGGTTGTCTTTTGGTTTTGTCAATTGTTTCCTTTCCCGTGTAAAAGCCTTTTATCTTGATGAAGTCCCAATAGTTCATTTTTGCTTTTGTTTCCCTTGCCTTTGGAGATGTGACTAGCAAGAAGTTGCTGTGGACAAGGTTGAAGAGGTTGCTGCCTCTATACTCCTCTAGGGTTTTGATGGATTCCTGTCTCACATTTAGGTCGTTCATCCATTTTGATTTTATTTGTGTATGGTGTAAGAAAGTGGCCCAGTTTCATTCTTCTGCCCATGGTTGTCCAATTTTCCCATCATCATAATTGAATAGACTGTCTTTTTTCCCCTGGATATTCTTTCCTGCTTTGCCAAAGATTGACTATATAGTTGAGGGTCCATTTCCAGGTTCTCTATTCTGTTCCATTGATCTATGTGCCTGTTTTTGTGCCAATACTATGCTGTCTTAATGATTACAACTTTGCAATAGAGCTTGAAGTCCAGCATTGTGATGCCACCAGCTTTGGTTTTCTTTTTCAACATTCCTTTGGCTATTTGGGGTCTCTTGTGGTTCCATACAAATTTTAGGATTATTTGTTGCAGCTCTGTGGCAAAAGTTGATGGTATTTTGATAGGGATTGCATTGAATGTATAGATTATTCTAGGCAGCATAGCCATTTTAAAGTTATTTGTTCTTCCAATCCATGAGTATGGAATATGTTCCATTTCTTTGTGTCCTCTTCAATTTCTTTCATGAGTGTTCTATAGTTCTATAATTTTCTGAGTACACATCCTTTGCAGTATACTGTCTTGGTGATTACAGCTTTGTAACAGAGCTTGAAGTCTGGAATTTTGATGCCACCAACTTTGATTTTCTTTTTCAACATTCCTCTGGCCATTCAGGGTCTTTTCTGATTTCTCTGCATTGATTTTATATTCTGCCATGTTGCTGAATTCCTGTATGAACTGTAGCATTTTGGGGTGGAGTCCTTTGGGCTTTCCACATAGAGTATCATGTCATCTGCAAAGAATGAGAGTTTAACTTCTTCTTTGCCTATTCAGATGCCTTTTATTTCTTTTTGTTGTCTGATTGCTAAGGCTAGGACTTCTAGTACTATGTTGAACAACAGTGGTGAGGATGGACATCCCTGCCATATTCCTGACCCTATTAGAGGAAATGCTCTCAGTTTTTCCCCACTGAGAATGATATTCACTGTGAGCTTTTCCTACATGGCTTTTATGATATTGAGGTATGCTCCCTCTAACCCTACATTCTGAAGAGTTTTGTGTTTTTTAAGATTGTATTTTTTATTTGACAGAGAGAGTTCACAAGTAGGCAGAGAGGCAGAAAGAGAGAAAGAGAGGAGGAAGCAGTCTCCCTGCTGAGCAGAGAGCCTGATGCAGGGCTCAATCAGAGGACCCTGAGATCATGACCTGAGCTGAAGGCAGAGGCTTCACCCACTGAGCCACCCAGGCACCCTCTGAAGAGTTTCAATCAAGAAAAGATGATATGCTTTGTCAAATGCCTTTTCTGCATCTATTGAGAGGATCATATGGTTCTTTACTTTTTTTAATGAGGTAGTGCATTACATTGATTGATTGCGGATGTTGAACCACCCTGTAACTCAGAAATAAATCCCACTTGGTCATGATGAATAATCTTTTTAATGTCCTGTTGGATCTATTGGTTAGTATTTTGGTGAGAATTTTGGCATCCATGTTCAACAGATATTTTGGTCTGTAATTCTCCTCTTTGGTAGGGTCTTTGTCTGGTTTTGGGATCAAGGTATTGCTGGCCTCATAGAAAGAGTTTGGAAGTTTTCCTTCCATTTCAAGTTTTTCTTCCATTTCTATTTTTTGAAGCAGCTTCAGAAGAATAGGTATTAATTCCATTTTAAATGTTTGGAAGAATTCCCCTGGGAAGCCATCTAGCCCTGGGCTCTTGTTTTTTGGGAGAATTTTGATTATTCCTTCAATTTCCTTGCTGGTTATGGGTATTTTCAGGTTTTCTATTTCTTCCTGTTTCACTTTTCATAGTTTATATGTCTCTAGGAGTGCATCTATTTCTTCCAGATTGCCTAATTTGTTGGCATATAATTGCTCATAATATGTTCTTATAATTATTTGTACTTCCTTGATGTTGTGATCTCTCTTCTTTCATTCATGATTTTTTTTATGTACATGGGTTCTTTCTCTTTTCTTTTTGATAGGTCTGGCCAGGGGTTTATCAATCTTACTTTTTTTTTTTTTTCAAAAGAATGAGCTCTTATTTTCATTGATCTGTTCTACTGTTCTTTGGGTTTCTATTTCATTGACTTCTACTCTAATCTTAATTATTTCTCTTCTCCTATGGGGTTTAGGCTTTATTTGCTGTTCTTTTTCTGGCTTCTTTAGGTGTAAGTTTGATTGTATATTTGAGACCTTTCTTGTTTCTTGAGAAAGGCTTGTATTGCTATATCCTTTGCTCTAGGACCACATTTGCTGCATCCCAAAGGTTTTGAACAGTTGTATTTTCATTTTCATTTGTTTTCATGAATTTTTAAAATCCTTTAATTTCAAAATTGACCCATTCATTCTTTAGTAGGATGCTCTTTAGCCTCCATTGATTTGAAGTCTTTCCAAATTTCCTCTTGTAATTGAGTTCCAGTTTCAAAGGATTGTGGTCTGAAAATATGTAGGAAATAATCCTATTCTTTTAGTACTTGATCTGATTTGTGACCCAGTATGTGATCTATTCTAGAGAATGTTCCATGTGCACTCAGGAAGAATATTACTCTGTTGCCTTAGGATAGAATGTCCCTAACATACCTGTGAAGTCCATCTGGTCCATTGTGCCATTCAAAGCTCTTTTTTCCTTGTTGATCTTCTGCTTAGACATTCTGCCCATTGTAGTGAGTATGGTGTTAAAATTCCCTAGTGTTATTGTATTATTATTGAGGTGTTTCTTTTTATTTTATTATTAACAGGCTTATATAGTTGGCTGTCCCCTTGTTAGGGGCATAAATATTTACAATTGTTAGATCTTCTTGTTGGTTAGACCCTTTAATTATGATATAGTGTCCTTCCTCATTTCTTACTACAGCCTTTGTTTGAGAATCCAATTTGTCTGATAAAGGGTTGCAACCCACCTTTCCTTCGATATCCATTAGCATGATAAATAGTTTTCCACCCCTCTTTTAAATCTGGAGGTGTCTTTGGGTCTAAAATTAATCTCTTGCTGACAGCATATTGATGGATCTTGTTTTTTTATCCAATCTGATGCACTGCATCTTTTGATTGGGGCATTTAGCCCATTTGCATTCAGAGTAACAATTGAAAGATGAATTTAGTGCTTTGTATTACATGTAAAGTGACAGTTATTTTATATTGTCTCAATTCCTTTCTGGTCTATGTTACTCTGGGACTCTGTCTTTGCTTAGAGGATCCCTCGTAATATTTCTTGTAGGATTGGTTTGGTGATCACAAATTCTTTAATTTCTGTTTGTCCTGGAAGCTTTTTATCTCTCTTTCTATTTTGAATGACATCTTAACTGGATAAAGTATTCTTGGTTGCATATTTTTCAAATTTAGCACCTTGAGTATATCATGCCAGCACTTTCTGGCCTGTCCAGTCTCTGTGGATAGGTCTGATGCCAGTCTAATGCTTCTACCCTTGTGGGTTGCCAAACTCTTGTCCTGAGCTGCTTTCAGGATTTTCCCTTTGTCTCTGATATTTCTTAAGTTTCACTGTTATATTTTGGTGTATTGACTTATTTTTATTGGTACTGTTGTTCTCTGTACCTCCTGGATCTTGATGCCTGTTTCCTTCTCCAAATTAGGGAAGTTCTCTGCCATAGTTTGCTCCAATACACTTTCTGCCCCTCTCTGCCTCCTCTTTCCTCTTCTACTGGGATCCCAATATTCTAATATTGTTTCACTTTATGGTATCACTTATCTCTCAAATTCTCCCCCATGGTCCAGTAGTTGTTCATCTTTCTTTTTATCAGCTTCTTTGTTCTCCATCATTTGGTCTTCTATATCACTAATTCTCTCTTCTGCCTCATTCATCCTAGTAGTTAGAGCCTCCATTTTTTAATTGTATCTCATTAATAGCCTTTTAAAACTTCAATTTCATTGAATTTTAGTTCTCTTATTTCTCCAGAGAGGAATTCTCTATTGTCTTCTATGCTTTTTTCCAAGCCCAGCTAGTATCTTTATAATCGTTATTCTGAATTCTACTTCCAACACCTGACATATGCCCATACTGATTAGGTCCCTGAGAGTAAGTACTGCCTCTTGTTCTTTTTGAGGTGAGTTTTTCTGACTTGCCATTCTGTCCAGAGAAGAATAAATGAAGGAACGAACAAAATACTAAAATGGCAAGGGAAATGTACACTAAACAAATCAGAGAAGACCCAAAACTACAGAAAAGAAACAGAGAAAAAGAAAGAGAGAGAGAGAGAATATAATCAGACAAATGAGCAGAATAGAACAATACACTGGATTCTGTGTGTGTTTTGGACTGTTTTTTAGAAAACTAGATTGCAAAATTGTGAAGAAAGAAAAACATGTAAAAATAAAGTTAAATACAATGAAATGATAGAATGTAAGTGTAAACGTGTAAATTAAAAGACAAGAAAGAATGAAAGAGAAGAGAACACCACAAACAACAAAAAAGGAAGGGATATAAACAGAAAGGTGAACAGAACAGAGCAATACATTATCTCCTGAGTGTATTTTGGTCAGTTTGTTAGAAGAAACTACAACTCAAAATTGTAAAGAAAGAAAAACTTATGTATGCAAAAATGAAATTAAATGCATTGAAAGCATGGAATGTAACTGTAATGATGGAAATTTGCACCCCAATGTCCATAGCAGCAATGTCCACAGTAGCCAAACTGTGGAATGAGCCGAGATATCCTCCAACAGATGAATGGATAAAGTAGATGTGGTTTATATATACAATGGAATATTATTCAGCCATCAGAAAGGATGAATACCTACCATTTGCCTCCACATGGATGGAACTGGAGGGGATTATTCTAAGTGAAATAAGTCAATCAGAGAATGGTAATTATCATATGGTTTCACTCATATATGGAATATAAGGAGTTGTGCAGAGGACTATAGCAGAAGGGAGGGAAAACTGGGAAGAAATCAGAGAGGGAGACAAATCATGACTGGACTCCAAGAACCAAACTGAGGGTTGCAGAGGAGAGGAAGGTGCGAGGATGGGACACCAGGTGATGGGTATTAAGGAGGGCATATTATGTGTGGAGCACTGGATGTTATATACAACTAATGAATCATTGAACATTATATCACAAACTAATGATGATAATACCTTGGCTAATTGAATTTAAATTAAAAAACAAAAACAAAAACAAAGGAAGAAGACAAAGGAAAAACAATGACAAAAAATGGAATATGATCAGACAGGTGAATAGAACAAAGTCATTCACTAGATTTTGGATGTACTTTGATCTGTTAGAAGAAACTGAAACTCAAAATTGTAAAGAAAGAAAAACTTACATGTATACATACACACACAAAAAATAAGGTCAAATACAAGGAAGAGATAGAGTGTAACTATAAAAGTGAAAATTTTAAAAGATTTTAAAAAGGAGTTGATAGGGGCGCCTGGGTGGCTCAGTGGGTTAAAGCCTCTGCCTTCGGCTCAGGTCATGATCTCAGGGTCCTGGGATCGAGCCCCACATCGGGCTCTCTGCTAGGCAGGCAGCCTGCTTCCTCCTCTCTTTCTGCCTGCCTCTCTGCCTACTTGTGTTCTCTGTCTGTCAAATAAATAAATAAAATCTTCTTTAAAAAAGAGTTGATAAAATAAAAGGAAAGAGGTCTATTTTCTTTTCTTTTCTTTTCTTTCCTTTTCTTTTTTTCCCTGAAGTGTTGTGAGGCTAATACAGAGAGCCTTTATGTTTTGAAAGTCCGGGAGAGCCCCCAGGGACTCTGGTTCTGCTCTCACCACTCCTGTCTTGGGGCCTTTCACTTTTTCCTCCCCCTACCAACTCCGGTTTCTCTCACCTCTGGATGATAAAGAGTAAGAATACACTGGGCCCACTGATCATGAATCAATGCTCCCTTCTTACCTGCCTGAAGGCAGGATGCTTAAACACCAGATATTTCAGTGTCAGACACTTTGTGTCTTCCTGAAGGTCATGTCTGAGACTAATTATGAAAGTGAATTCTGCCCCATCCTAACATGTGTATCCCCTACTGACATAAGGAGTGCCAGGAAGTCTCTACTAGGGAGGGTCAGTTACCCCCAAGGGCCAGGGTGTTTGGCAACAGATCCATCAGGTTTTGACCCCAGGTGTCCATGGCTGGGCCCAACATAAAAGATTTGGATGAGATCTCTCAAGATTTGGACTGAGATCTGAGATTGGTTGAAATCTCATGAGATTTGGATGAGATCTCTCAAGATTTGGACGGAAATCTCCTGAGATTGGTTGAAATCTCAAGAGATTTGGACTGAGATCTCAGAAGATTTTCCCCAAGACCATGTGATGTCTGGCAAAAGAAAGAGGGATCTTTTCTTTTTTCTTTTTCTGAGTGGTTGTGCCATTAATACAGACAGCCTTAATGTTTTCAATGCCTGGGAAAGCCTTTGTGCTCACTTGTCTTGCTTGCGGGGCACATTTTCTCTTCCTTCTCCTCCTGCCCTCTTCATTCTGTCATTCGGGTGTAGTGTGAATAAGTGTTCACCAGGCCCACTCATTCTGAATTCAATGCTCCCTTATTACCCCCACTTCTCTCCAGAATGTGGCGATACTGGGGATTTAGGTGTGAGACAGCTTATTTCGTCCTTCACGTCCACTTCTGGCATGTGCAACTGCTACCTACCTAAGGAGCACAAAGCAGGCTCTGCTGGGGAATGCCTGGTCCATCTAAGGGCCTGAGAGCTTTGGCCAGAAACCTCACTAGTTTTGACCCTAGACCTTAATGGTTGGCCTGAGGTCTCACAGGGCTTGAATGACATCTCAGGAGATTTGGACTGAGATCATGTGAAATTTGCCCCCACATCATGTGAGATCTGGCAAAGCCAGGAGCAGTCTTCTTCCTGCAATTGGATAATCGCACACAGTCTGTCCTGAAAGGTTGAATGCTTAGGATAGTGCCCAAGGAAACTTCCTGTGTCTTCAGATGAGCCAGCTCTCAGGCTCCTTGACTTTTCCTGTAACTAAAACCCTCCTGTGTCTCTTTCTTCTTACATAATAAATAATAAAGTAATATAATAACAAAATATATAACAAAATAAATAATAAAGTAAGGTTCGTTGAGTCCATTCATCTCTATTTCAGTGCTCTGTTTGGATCCCAACATCAAAATGAAAACTGTGGGCTTTGTGGAATGCCAGGTGCTCCATTTTCCCAGACAGGAATGTCCATGGGCGGGTGATTATGCTGCCCAGGCATCTTCTCCCATTCTTTATGTTGTCTTTTGGTTTTGTCGACCATTTCCTTTGCTGTGCAAAGTTGTTTTTTTTTTTAAGATTTTATTTATTTATTTGACAGAGAGAGATCACAAGTTGGCAGAGAGGCAGATAGAAAGAGGTGGGGGAAGCAGGCTCCCCACAGAGCAGAGAGCACAATGCGGGGCTCGATTCCAGGACCCTGAAATCATGACCTGAGCTGAAGGCAGAGGCTTAACCCACTGAGCCACGCAGGCATCCCTGTGCAGAAGCTTTATATCTTGATGAAGTCCCAATTATTCATTTTGGGTTTTGTTTCCCTTGCCTTTGGAGACATGTCTAGCAAGACTTTGTCACACAGATTGCTGCCTGTGTTCTCCCTTAGGATTATGAAACAATGCTCAACAGCACTTGGCATCAGGGAAATACAAATCAAAACCACAATGAGATGCCACCTCACCGCAATCGGAATAGCTAAAATGAACAACTGTGGAAACAACAGATCTTGGCGAGGAGGTGGAGAAAGGGGAGCCATCTTACACTGTTGGTGGGAATGCAACCTGGGGCAGCCCTGTGGAAAACTGTATAGAGGTTCCTCAAGACATTACATGTAGAGCTACCCTATGACCCATTGATTGCATGCCTTAGTGTTTACCCAAAGGATACTGATTTGAAAGGGCACATGCACCTCAAAGTTTATGGCAACAATATCCACAATACCCAAACCAATTCTCTG
Organism: Martes martes; assembly: GCF_963455335.1. Lineage (NCBI taxonomy): Eukaryota > Metazoa > Chordata > Mammalia > Carnivora > Mustelidae > Martes > Martes martes. Next base: position 83,938,080 of record NC_137891.1, read on the forward strand.
TTCTCAATTTTATTGTAGATTTTTGGCCCTCCTTGTACAATTTCCATCCTCTTGCTGATTTTTTCATTTAAGGTTGGTCTACATATGGGGCCTGGAGGATTTTACCCACATAGCCAGCACCCAAGAATTGAGTTAGGTACTGATGTTGGTTGTGAGTTCCCACATCAGTCCTGTGCTATGTGAGAGCATCCATGTCTGATATCCCAAAGGAAAGGTGGCCATCCTCTCCTTGAGCTTGAGACGACCCCTTTCTGAAGAAAAGAACTGTGATGAATATGTTGCATGCTGAAGGATCTGCTGAGCTCAGGCAGTGCCCTTTCAAGGCATATTGCACCATGGCCTGCATCTATAAGCTTGAGCATCAGCTGGGAGTCCCAACTTACCATACCCATATCACTGCAGCCTCTACCCATTCATGGGAAGGGCAATTAAAAGAAGCTAACACCAGATATCCCTCTCTTTCTGAAGGAAGAATGCAGAGTTCTTGCTGACAGGACTCCCGGGTGTAGGCAATGGAGATTTCCCTTCACCCAGGCCCACAGTTGTTTCCCATCCCTGGGAATCAGAATTGGGTTGCTAGGAGATGGTCTTATTCAGTTCCATCAAAACATTATGTCTTATCTCACCTCTAATAATCACATTTGGGCCACTGTATATCTATTTCTATTCTCTTGCTCTTTGTTGGTCACCCTGTGGGCCATTCAGATTCAGTATCTCAGAGCAATATCCTCCTCTTTAAACTGGGAAGTCTGGAAGATTCCTTGTGACTGTGGGGAAATGTGGCACACAGGGCCCCCTTGAAATTTATTTTCAGAGCTATATTCACACGAGGAGACCGAAGGCATTTGAAGTTTCCAAACAGTGAATGTGTGTGGGTGTGTGTGTAGGCTTAGCCAGAGAATTTTAGATGGTGCTGGCCTCATTTATTGGGTAGGGGAAAAAAACTAGACACCTCATTACAGATTTAGTCCATTCCTATTTTAAATGTAGATTATTGGCCCTTCTTACATACATTCCTGCAGTCTTGGTGATTTTCTATCTAGCTATCGGTTCGCATTCCAGCTAGAAAGTGATTTACTCACAGCCAGCACCTAGTGATTACTGGTGAGTTCCTCCTCTTGTCCTGCGTGAAGTGAGAAGTTTAGTTTCTAGTATGCAAATAAAAAAAACAGTTGGTCCTCTTGTCCCTGAGCCTGTGTGGCTGCCTTGGAAAAATGTGTGGATGGGTAGTCAGGGTACCTCTCTTCTCAGCTTATTGAGAAGACTTCATTCCAGAGGACCTGGTTTGAAAACAGAACAAAGGAATGGAAATGGGGGTGCTTGGGTGGCTCAGTCGTTAAGTGTCTGCCTTCAGCTCAGGTCAGGATCCCGCAGTCCTGGGATCGAGCCCCACATTGGGCTCCCTGTGCAGCAGGAAGCTTGCTTCTCCCTCTCCTACTCCCCCTGCTTGTGTTCTCTCTTTCTCTCTCTCTGTCAAATAAATAAATAAATAAATGGAATGGAATGGACCCAGAGGGAATGAGGACTTTCTTAGTGTTATGAATAAAATAATGTTGAGAATAAAGTGTCTAGCTAAACCTTTTCTCAAGCTGGCAGACTCTAAACTAAGAAACGCCTGCTGGCTTGGGCAACGGGTTACCTCCATTGGCTACATTTGGGGGCCAAGTAAGCAAGAGGCAATCTTCCTCCTGGATTTGGATTTCTCTTGTCTTTCCTATCATGGGAAAAAAAACACCCACAAGTGATTTAGGGTTAGCAGATTGGTTCTCCAGTTGATGATGTATTTGGAAATGGTCACTGGAGCAGTATTCCTCGAAAGAGCTCTTTCCACACTGACCAGGTCCTGGAGCAAGTGTACATGTGTGATCTGTCTGCTCTTCAGAATGAAGATATCTCTGTCACCCAGAGGAGAGAGAGAAGCTGGCTACCAATCAAGGCATTTATAATAGCAGGACAAGAAACAAGCACTCAGAGACAGGAGGGGAATCCTTCCTTTTGGCTGTCAGACACTTATTGCTCTCACATAGCAGAGGATCCAAGTGGGAACTTGCCACCAACACTGGGCACTGATTGTGTGATGCCCCTCTTACCCCTAAATGTGAACCAACCTAGTTAGAAAAAGAACAAGAGGATGGGAATGGCTTCAAGGAAAACCAAAGTTCCACATTTCAAATGGAAATGAAAGTGATCTGGGATTGAGATGTCTGACTTCATTTGCCCTTGCCCCTGAAAAAAGGCATGCTCCACCTCAAAATCCCTAGCCAGGCCTACAGACAATCTTTTGAGTTCATTCAAACCCTCTGACTTTCCTGATGTCAACACTGTTCTGAAGCCAAATTATAAGGGGCCCTATGACATAACCTCTCAGAGTCGCAGGGACTCTGTTTCAATCTCCAGTTTCAGTCTCCAGTTTCAATCTGAAAATACTACTCTGAGAACACTGCCTCCTCTTAATGACCTTCAGAAAGAACCTAGTTTGAAAAAAGAGCACAGGGATGTATATATGTGTGCAGGGAGGCAAGTTTCTTTATTGCTCCAAGAAGGAAAAAGTTCTACATTTCAAATGGGAATGGAATAAATTTGGGATGGATATGTTGAAATTAATTTCTCCTTACTCCAGAAATGACACCAGCTCCCTTCCAAACTCTCTGGCCCAACCTACACACATTCTCTGGTGGGCACCCTCAAATGCCCTAGGCTTCATGATGTCCACAGAATTCTGAAACTCAACATCAGGGGGCCCTGTGGTCCAAGGTATCCCACAGTCCCAAGGACTCTTCCAGACTCCCTAAATTAAAGCAGAAAATATGGTTCTGAGACACTTCTTCTGAATGGCCCCCTAGATTGAATCAATTTTGGAAAAAAAAATAAAGAGCAAATCAATGGAAATGGACACATGGAAGGCCAAAGTGCTTCATGGAGACGACTATGGGATAATATTGAGAATGAAGTGGCTAGCGCAATGTCCTAACCATCTGGCCATTTTAGGAATAAGAAACTCTGGTGCTTTTGCACAAAGGGAAATGTCCATTGGCTACATCTGGGAACTGAGTAAACAAGAGGCCTTCATTCCTGTTTTCTTAAGAGACAGAGAGAGAGAGAGTACCCTGGGTGGGAGAGAGGTAGAGGAAGAGAGAGAATCTCAGGCAGGCCCCATACCCAGCACAGAGCCTATGTTGGGCTGGATCTTACAACCCTGAAATCATGACCTGAGCCAAAATCAAAGGGTGAGGTGCCCAACTACCTGAGTCACTCAGGTGCCACAAAATGCCTTCATTCTTCCTTCATAAAGAGAGGGAAAACTTCTGGCACTGGAGGTTTTCCTGCACCTCCATCAGAGCAGAGGCACCAGTGATTCAGAGTACCAGGCTGCAACTCCTACCTGAGGATCAAAAGTTGGGAACTGCTACTTGGAGCTTCATTCCTTGAAAAAGCTATTTCTGCACTGGACAGGTCCTGGAGCATTGTAGGCCATGCACTATCCATCTGTTCTTCAGAATGAAGTCATCTCAATCAGCCAAGAGAGTGTGGCAAGCTGGATCCTCATCTCTGTGCTTCCTCAGCTGGCCAAGAATGAAGTGCTCACGGATAGAAGGGCAAATTTCCCTTTCCAATATTAGACACTGATTGTTCTATCTTAGCACAGGTCCAGGGTGGGAACTCACCACCAATCCCTGAGTGCTGTGTGAGCTCATGTGAGCTCATGAAGATGACCTGAGACCTTGTTAGAGAAACAGTGAGGACATGGGAGTAACTACAAAGAGTGCCAACATTCGACATGTCAAGTGGGAATGGGATGCATCTTGCAGGATGATACCTACCTTGGCTTCTACTTGCACCAAAAATGAGGCCAACTCCCTCCCAAAACTTCGGCCAGAGCCTACACACAAACATTCTCTGCTGGGCCCCTTCAAATTTCCTAGTCATCCTGATGTCAATGCACTTCTGAAGGCAAATTACCAGAGGTGTTTTGAGCTAACCTATCCCGTGGTGACAAGTATTCCTTCACACGGTTCAATTTCAAGCAAAAGATATAGCTCTGAGATGGTAGGCCAGCCCCCCAGGGAGAACATAATTAAAAAAAAATAACAACAACAAGAGTAAAGGAATGGAAATGGATGCACAGAGGGCCAAAGTTCTTCATTAGGGCTGAAAATGGGATCATGTTAAGCATGAAGTGACTCCCACAATCCCCTAACAAGTTGTCAGTTTGGGGAATAAGAATCACCTGTAGACTTGTGTTAAGGGAAACTTCCATTTGTTACCCCAGGAAAGCTTTAGCCAGAGGCCTGCAATCTTCCTCCATGATGGAAAGGAATGTTTCTGGTGGAGGCTGCTATTCCTGCTTTCAAAAGGTAGCAGCACAGTGATTCAGTGGCAGCAGTTTTGTTCTTCCACCTGATGACCAATTATTTGGAATTGTTTCTTGGTGCAGTATTCCTTGGAAAAGTTCTTTCTGCACTGACCAGCTCTAGGGACATGTTGCCCATGTAGGAATAGTCTGTTCTTCAAAGTGAAGGCATCTCAATCAACCAGTGGATGGAGGCAAGCTGGCTACCCATCACTGTACTTCCCTAACCATCAGTAACTGCTCTTGCTTAGCCCAGGACCAGACAGGGAACTTGCCACCACTTCCTGGGCACTGGCAGTGTGAGGTGAGAGCACCACGATCCCTGATGGTGACCCAATACCTGGTTAGAAAAATAGCAAGAAAATGGGAATATTGGCAATGAGAGTCAAAGTTCTACATTTCAAATGGAAGTAAAATGAATCTGGGAATGAGATGTCTAACTTTGTTTTCCTTCACCATAAAAATGAAGGCAGCTCCCCAGCCCAAATCTTCTGGCCATGCCTATACACAAATATTCACTGTTGGCTATGGTGAGTGCTGTGAAGTGTGTAAGCCCGATGATCCACAGACCTGTACCCCTGGGGCTAACAATATATGTTAACAAAAAATAAAAACCAAAAAATAAAAAATAAAAAAATATTCACTGTTGGGTACCTTCAAATGCCTGATCCTGCCATGGTCAAAATAGCTCAGAAGCCATAGTAAGAGGGGCCCTATGACCCAAACTGTCCCACAGTCTGAAGGACTTGGCCAGACTCCCAGCTGAATGCAGAGGGTATCACTCTGAGACAATGGACCTGGATGGCCCTGAGGGAGAACCTAGATTGAGAAAACATCCAAAGGATAGAAATGAAATACTTGGGAAGCCAAGTATGGAACTGGGCCTTCAGTCAATACTCATTGAATATGCTCTTTCTGCCCTCACCAGGACCTGAACAGTACTCTACATGCCCACACCTTCTGGTCCTCAGAACAGAGGCATCTCAGTGAGCCAAAGAATTGAGCAAGCTGACCACCCATTATAGTACTTACTCCATGCAGTGAAGCAGCAAGCAATTGGAAGGAAGAGCACCAATTTCCCTGGTGATATCAGATACTGATGTGTGGAATATGTGTAGTGTATGTGTTATATAGGGTGTTGTGTGTGGTTTATATGATGTGGGTAGGTGTGTGTGGTATATGTATCATATGTGTCATGTATGTGTTATTTGTGATGTCCATGTGGTAAATGGGTCAACTATGTGTGGTACAAATTTGTTGTGTGTGTGTGATACAAGTGGTTTTGATGTGGGATGTATGTGGTGTCTTTTGTTGTATATTGTTTGCATGGTGCGTGGTGTGTGGGTTGTATGGGTGATGTGTGTTGCAGGTGTGATGTGTCTGCAGTCATGGTGTTGTGTATGTTTGGTGTCCTTTTGGTGTGTGTGTATTATGAGTGTTGTGTGTGTTGTTCATGTGTTTTCATGGTGCATGTATGAGCATGGTATATTTGTGGTACTTCTCTGTGTTTTATTTATATGTGTTGGTATTATTTGCGTGGTGTGAGTATTATGGGTAATGTGTGTTCAGTTTCTGGGGTTTCTTTCTGTATGTGTGTTTGGCATTTGTGTGGATTTGTGGGGTTCCTGTGTGTGTAGTGTATGTGTAATTGTGTGGAGCATGTGTGAAGTCTGTGTATCTGTGCACACATGTGTACACATTGTATGTGTGGTGTATATTTAGTAATTGTGATGTGCATGTCTGTAGGTATTGTGTGTGTTTGGCAGTGTGGGTTACATATGTTTATATAAGTAAGGTGTATGTGTGATGTATTTATGTGGTAGAGGAGTGGTGAATGTGTCATCTATGAGGTATGACTGTGGTGTCTGTGGTGTGTGTGAGTTTCTGTAGGATATGGGCTGTGTGTGCCTTCTGTGTGTGCCTATGTAACATCTGTGTTCTGTGTAGGTGATGTATATGTGTTAAATATATTGGGTTTTTTTGGTGTGACAGTGTTGAATATGAGGTATATGAAATGTGTGTGTGTGTGTGTGTGTGTGTGTGTGTGTGGTGTGTCTTCTGTGTATGGTTTTTGGCTGGTGTGTGTATAGTAGATGTGTGGCATGCATTGTGCATGTTGCATGGTGTGTGTGTGTGTGTAGTGAATTTGGTGTGTGTTCTGTATGTCTGTTATAGGTGTGTGTTGTGTGAGAGGTTTGTGTGTGGCACATGCATTGTGTATGTTGTGTATGTGCACTGTCATTATCGTGTGGTATATGTGTTTGTGAGTGTGTGGCATAGGTGTGGTGTGTGTGGTATATGTGTATTCTGTGTGTTTTATGTGTGAAGTATGAGTGCAGTATATATGTATGTGTCCTGTGCATGAATGGTGTGTGTATGATATATGTCTCATTTGGGTGTGCTATATGTGTAGTGTGTAGGTGTTTGGTGTACATGTGCTGTGTGTGTGATGTGTTGGTGCTGTCTATGTGTTGTGCATCATGTGTATGTGTAGTTTGTGCTACTGGCATGTGATAGAAATGTGTCAGTGTCTGCTATATTTGTGGAGTCTGTGGGATGTGTATTTGTAGGTGGTATATGCAGGTGTGAGAGTGGCATGTGTATGGTGATTCTATGGCTAATCATCAGTGCACTGACCATAGTACTTTCAGCAATAACTGTACAGGGACAGGAAGGCCATCATTTTGGGAGGATATCAGACACCAATTATGCTCGTTTAGCACATTAACAAAGTGAGAACTCATCAAAATCTTCAGATGATGGCTGTGTGAGAGCTCCATCACCCCTGAATGTGAGCAAAGACCTAGTTAGAAATACGGAAGATGATGGGAATGCTTACTAAGAAGATCCATGTTGTACATTTCACACAGGAATGTGGGGGGGGGCTGGGAAGGAGAGACCTAATTTTGTTTCCCCTTGCCCCAGGAATGAGGTCACATCCCACCCAAACTCTATAGTTTGGCCTACACATAAACATTTTCTGCCAAAGTTTCCTGATGTCTAGATTGTTCTGAAACCAAATTTTGAGGGGCCCTGTGGCACAATGTGTTCCACGGTCCTAAGAATTCTGCATGAGTCCCCACTTTAAAGCAGAGGATATTATTCTGAGACACTGGCTCAGAATGGTCCCTTGGGTTAATCTAGTTTCAGATAAAAAGAAAAGGGTATGGGCACCTGGTTGGCTCAGTGAGTTAAGAATCTGAGCCTTGGTTACAGCTGAGGTCACAATCTCATGGGTTGTAAGATGGAGACCCATATCTGGCTCTGTGCTCAGCGGGGAGTCTACTTGAAGATTCTCTCATTCTGCCCCTCCCTCAACTCACGTGCACACTCTATCCCTCTCTTGCTAATAAATAAATAAGCCCTAAGAAAGATTATAAGAGTGAAAATGGATACACAGAAGGTTAAAATTCATTATGAGAGATGAGAATAGCCTAATGCGGTGAGTGGAGTTGCACCATCTCTTGGCAAGCGGGCCACCTCCAGAATAGCTAAATTGTTTATAATAGGGGAACACGGTTGGCAAGAGACCTACATTTTCCCCTCAGAAAGTGAGGGAAAGCTTCTGGACTTGGCTGTTTTCCCTACCCGCCTCCCTGGTGGCTAGAGACAGCAGGGGTCCAACAATACCATGTGGGTGCTTGCCACTGATGCTCAAGTGTTTAGAATGGGACCTTAGTGCAGTATGCCTTGAAAGGGCATTTTCTCCACTCACCAGGTCCTGGAGCATACTGCACATGCACGGCTCATCTGCTCTTCATAATGAAGGCATCTGGATCAGCGAAGAGGGAAGCAAACTGGTTATTAAGCACTATATTTACACCAGTCAGCCAAGCAAGTACTCAGCAACACAAATCCCAGCGTTCTTTTGGGATATCAGACACTAATCACTCTCCCTTACCACTGGATCCAAGTGGGAACTTGACACCAATCCTTGGGTGCTGGCTGTATGGGAGCCCTATCACCCCTGGATGGGAATGAGGCCTACTTAGAAATTATGCAACAATATGGAAATGGCTACAGAAAGAGTTAAGTTCTACATTTCAAAGAAGAATGGGAAATTTGGGGGAGGTGTCATCATGTCCATTTACCCTAGAGATGAGGTCAGATCTTTTCCCAAAAGGGATGCCACCACCTCCACACAAACATTCTCTGCTAAGCAATGTCAAATGCCCTAGGCCTCATGATGTCAGGATAGTGCTGAAGCCAAATTATGAGTAGGCCGGTGGTCCCAAACTCACAAAAACATGACCAGACTCCCAAGTTTCTTCTTGGTTACTTAGATTTTTATTTAAGTTCTAATTAGTTAACATTTAGTATAACATTTGTTTCAAGAGTAGAATTTAGTGATTCTTCACCTACCTATAACACCCCGTATTCATACTACCAAGTGCCCACCAATCACCCATTTAGACCATCTCCCCCCTAGCTCCCTCCATCTACGCTGTTTGTTCTCTGTTATTGAGTGTCTCATGGTTTGCTTCCCTCTCCCTTTCTTTTTCCCCTTCCCACATGTTCATCTCTTTTGTTTCTTAAATTCTGCATCAGAAAGAAGTTGTATGTTATTTGTCTTTCTTTGACTGACTTATTTCATTAGCACAACACTCTAGCTCCATATGTCACAACTATATATACATATCTATATATGTCACAACTCCTTTATCCATCCCCGAACAGATGGACAGTTGAGTGCATTCCATGGTTTGGCTATTGTTGATAAACCTGCTATAAACATCAGGGTGCACGTGTCCCTTTGAGTCTATAGTTTTGTATACGTTGTGTAAATATCTAGAGGTGCAATTGCTAAGTCATAGGGTAGTTCCATTTTTACTGTTTGAGAAATTTCAACACTGTTTTCCAGTGTGGTTGAATCAGTTTGCATTCCCACCAACAGTGTAAGTGGGTTCCCCTTTTTCCACATCCTTGTCAAAATCTCTTGTTTCCTGTGTTGTTAATTTTAGCCATTCTGATGGGAGAGAGGTGATATCCCCTTGTACTTTGGACTTGTATTTCCTTGATGATGAGTGATGTTGAGCATCTTTCCACGGGTCTGTTGATCATTTGGATGTCTTCTTTGGAAAGAAGTCTATCCATGATTTTTTTTTAACCTATTTTATAGACTGGATTATTTGGGTTTTTTTGAGTGCTCTTAATGTATTTTGGATCTTAGCCTTCACTAGATAATTCATTTGCAAATATCTTCTTCTATCCAAAAGGCTGCCTTTTAATTGTTCTGTTTGTTTCCTTCAATGTGTGGAAGGTTTTCATTTTGATGAAGCCCCAATGGTTTATTTTTGCTCTGTTGCCGTTACCTTGGGAGACATACCTAGAAACAATTTCCTACAGCCAATATCAAAGAGGTTACCACCTATGTTCTCTACTAGGATTTTATTTTGTTTTATTTTTTTAGTTTCAGGGGTAGAATTTAGTGATTTAGCACTCCTTAATGCCCATCACCCAATTACCCCATCCCTCCCCACCAACCTGCCTTCCAGCAAACTATCACTATGTTTCCTAGAGTTCTCTTATGGTTTGCCTCCCATTCTGTTTTCATCTTATTTTATTTTTTATTCCCTTTCCCCTATGTTCATCTGTTTGTTTCTTAAATTACACATATGAGTGATATCATATGGTATTTGTCTTTCTCTGACCGACTTATTTTGCTTTGTATAATATCTATTTCCATCCATATCATTGCAAATGGCAAGCTGTCATTCTTTTTGATGACTGAGTACTATTTCACAGTGTGCGTGTATAATGTTTGCTAAGCACTGTACATATACTTTGGCATTTTATTTTCATCGTAATCCTTGCAGTACTATTATTGTCCATAAAAAGTAGGAAACCTGAAGGGAAACATTAAAATAATTTTTTGGCCAGACTAAAAATAGAAAAAATTTGGAAAAAAAAAACCACGGTAAGAGCAAGTTTGTTTTCAGTTTTGGAACAGTAAGAGAAACAGTAAGAGAAACATCTTTATCCTACATTTGTCCCATTTAGTCTTCCTTTATGTGACGTGACTTTGCTTCTAGAGCCCCTCTTCATTCCACTAAACCATTTCTGGTTGATGGTTGGGCTCCTCCAAAGTCTCCCTGAAATGGTTATGGATGTCAGGTGTCAGTACAGTCTGGAGGCAAGAACAATCTATCTGTCCTTTGGAATTGGTAGCTTCTTTCCCCCCTCACTGAAGTTGGCATGATGTCAAATAATGGGAATGGATAATTTCCCTTTAATTGGGGTGTCTGAAGTCTCACTGACTATAACTAATTGGGCTGAACTGTCCTGAATTTTCTGGTTTCTAATGAGGTGGCTAGATTATTTATAAGACTTTCTTACTGCAGCACCTCTGTTGAGGTTTGAATTAATAGCAATATGACAAAGAGGATTTATTTTTGTAAGGCAAGAAACTTGGAGAAGACTGGTCCATCAGTGAGCAAAAGCAGGTAAATTTCATTTCCATTCAAAGCAATGTTGACTTAGAGTTAGGGCTGTGACAGTTTTCAAGGTGGACTGTCAGGTGCTTTAGGCATACATCTTCCAGTGTTTGTATCTCTGCAGTAAGCTGTAGGAAGGTAAAATGGGGTCAGATGGGCCAGGTCCCCTTCAGTTAGGGAGTCCTCCACAGTTTTCCCTCTGACCTAGAGACTGGGTTGAAAATATCTTTGTTCTGTTATTTCTACTTTTCTGTTTTAGATTAAAGTTATATGACTCAGTGTTTCCTACGCATAAACTGATCATTATAAGAATCGCCTGAGAGAATTAGTACAAGTACAAGTTTCAAGTCATGGTTTCTTGCAATTCTAATTCAGCGGGCCTAGAAGCTACTTATCAAATTCAGGTGTTTAGTCACTTTGGGGACTCCCTGATACCATGGATGTCCCTTACAGATTTTTAGAGTGATGATTTCATATGTATTAGGACTTCTAGTCTTCACAATCAACTTGTGAAGAAAGCTTCACTTTTTCCTGGCTTGCAGAAGAAGAAACCAAGGCGCGGAGAGAGTTTATAACTGGACCATGGTCCCCTTGCTATATGTGCTGGAGCCAGGTAGAGTCCCTCTCTACCCCAGGCCTCCTTCTCACATTTTCCAATTCACTCTTATTCTTCCTTTGCCTATACCTCATTTTGCCCCAAACCTCCTGGATTAAATTTTTATATTTGAAAAAGATCTTCGGAACAGGTTAATAGTATCATATTCTGACTACTGACTATTAATATGAGACACAGTGCTTAATAACAATACAGGGCTTGGGCATTTGCAAAGACATATTGCTTTATTCTTCTTATTATTTATTTATAACATAATCAGTATACCATAAAACACATAAAATTTTTGTGTTAGTTCAGTGATTTTCTTAGTCTACTTAAAAGTTGTGAAACTGTCACCCCCATCTAAATCCTCTATATCCAAATCTATCTATATTTTCACTACCCCAAAAAAGAAGCCAATATCGTACCCATATATCAAAGTGAATAACAGCACTTTTGCTGGAGGCTCAGTGTTTGTTGCTCTGGAGTGCTTTTCCCAGGCAGCAAGATGTCATTTTAATTCTATTTGAACTGTCAATTTTCACTACCTTTTTTTTCACTAAATTATACTTTTTAGTGTTCATTCTATTCTATTGCTTTGGGATTTTTGTTCTTTACATGTTCGGTATTTGTTGCATATTTCCTGTCATTTGTTACATTCTTTTAGGCTTTATCATCTCTCTCTTTTTAAATTCTAACAGTTCTTTATTCGGGTAGAATTTACATAGAGCAAAATGCACAAAAATCAAGCATACAGCTCAATGAATTTAACATATGTATGTATTGTGTAATCACCATCTAGATCAAGATGTAAAACATCTTCCTCTATTCCCCAAAGTTCTCTTTTGTTACTTGCCAGTCAGTATCCATCTTCAAACATAAACACATTCTGAAATAGACTAATTTTGCTTATTCTTACACTTCCTATAAATGGAATGATGCAGTATGTTTTCTTTTGTTTCATGTTTTTTTTCCACTGGATAGCTGACTTTGAGAGTCAATCCTAAATTAGCTATGTGTCAGTCATTTGGTCTTTATGCTGCCAAGAAATATTGTTTTGTGATTACAGCACAATTTGATTATCCAATTTTCTGGTGGACAGTTCTATTTTTGAAATATTATGCATAAAGTAACTATGAAGAACCATGTATAATTTTTTGCTCTGCACCCAGTGTGGAGCCCGAAATGGGGCTTGAACTCATGACCCTGAGATCAAGACCTGAGTTGAGATTTTAGAGTCCTTCAATAAATGGAATGAACCACCTAGGTGGTTCTATGAATTGTTTTTTTGTGGAGGCATCCACTTGTTTCTCCTAGGTACATACACCTAGGAATAAAACGCTTGGTCAAAGAGTAGAAACTGGCACAGACTTTTGCAAAGTAGTTGCATCATTTTACATTTCCCACCAAATATAGGCCAATTTCAGTTTCTCTACATTACCACATACCTGGTATTCTCAGTTTGGTTTTCAGATCTTACTAGTAATTTGGATACCTTCTTTTATGAAATGCCTTTTCAAGCCTTCTCTTCATTAATAAACTAGGTTTTTGTAATTTTCTATGTGATTTGTGTAAGTTCTTTATATATTGTGGGTAAGGTTGTTGTTAGCTACAGGTATTGTAAGTAATTATTCCTGGACAATGGATTCTCTTTACACGTTTCAATAGTGATTTATGATAAGCTGAAGATTTAATATTTTATAAAATCCAGTTTAATCAATTTTTCATCTATGGTGAGTGTCTTAGTGTTATGGCTAAGAAATCTTTGCCTATGCCTTGATCATGAAAATATTTCTACTTTTCTTTCAAAACTTTATAATTTTAGCTTCACAACTCTAATTAACAGCAATGTATGGTGTGAAGTAAGTTTTAATATTAACTTATTTTTTATAGATATTCATTCATTCCAGTTATTTTTAGGGAAAGTCTTTCATTCTAATGAAGTGTACTTGTGATTTATTTAAAAAATCAAATAACTGAGGGGTGTCTGGTTGGCTCAATAGGTGGAGCGTGTGACTTGATTTCAAGAGTTGTGGGTTTGAGCCCCATGTTGTGTGTAAAGATTACTTAAAAACAAAATAATTGAAAAATTAGGGTGCCTGGGTGGCTCAGTTGGTTAAATATCTGCCTTCAGCTCAGGTCATGATCCCAGAGTCCTGGAATTGAGCCCTGCATAGACTCCCTGCTCAGCAGGGAGTCTGTTTCTCCCTCTGCCCCTCACCACACTCATGTCCTCTCTCACTTTTTCTGTCTCTCCCTCAAATAGATAAAATCTTTTTAAAAATAATTGAAAAAAATTAAAATTAAAAACTTCTATATGTGCATGAGGAAACTTCTCACTCTCTCATATTGATATATTTTACATTACATTTACTTACACTATAATATATTGCCTTATTTACTATAAATTTAAATCAGTTTTGAAATATAGTAAATTTCTACAATTCTCTTGGCTATTCTAGGTACCTTGATTTCCATATACATTTTAGAATTACCTTGTAAATTTCCCACTAAAATGCCTAGTCCAGCATGAATCAGAATAATGCTGGTTTGATATTCCAACAACACTGAGTCTTCTAATCTATGAATGTGATATATATATTTTTTATTTATTTAGCATTCTTTTGATTTGCCTCAGCAATAATTTTCAGGGGTCTTCATTATATGTATTCTTATGGATTTAATGATTGTGGATATGAATCTCTATTGTGTTTACTGAATCTCATTTCCACTTTTTAAAAAATTTTTAAATTTTTTTTATAAACATATACTGCATTCTTAGCCCCAGGGGTACAGGTCCGTGAACCGCCAGGTTTACACACTTCACAGCACTCACCATAACACATACCCTCTCCAATGTCTATAACCCCACCACCCTCTCCCTACATCAAACTCCCTGCTCAGCAGGGGGTCTGCTTCTCCCACTGACCTCTCTCCTCTCATGCTCTCTCTCTCTCTCTCTCTCAAATAAAATCTTTAAATAAACATACCAAATACAAAAACCAAACAGCCAATTGCCATTGATGATTGTTCTTCTCCTTTGGTGGAGTAAGAGGGAGAGAACACAGTCTAAGTGTTTTCTCAAAAAAATAAAATTTAAGAAAGATAAACTGTACAGTCAAATGCATTTTCATAGATGTGCATACAAATGAAACTAGTGCAGCCTAAGGATCCTTAATCTATCCCTATTACTACATGGATCACCAGTTCAGGCTTTTTTGTTGCTAAGTAAATTGATATATTCTGTCTGTACATTACCTATTAATGGATATCTCTGTAGATTCCAGGGTTTAGCCATTGTGAATAAAGTTATGATGAAATTCATGAGCAGATTGTTGTGCGGACATCTTGTATAAATACTTAAGAAAGGAATGGCTGTTCACATGATTGGCAAATGTTTAACGGTGGTTTAGCTTTTCTAAGAGATTGGACCATCTTTCATTCCCACAAGTGTAAAAAATTATCAGTTACTTTAAATCCTCACCACGTATGTTTTCAGTGTCTACAATATTGCCCCAGAGCTAGATGTGTAATGCTAACTCATTGTAGTATTAATTGATGCTCCTAATGATCGAGTGTGCTGTGGAAAACTGACCATCGTGCTTCATAGCCAAAATATAAGACAAAGATAGAGTTTGGAATAATGAGTAAAAATAGCTTTATTGTTTTCCTGGGCAAAGGAAGCTATAGTTGGCTAAGGCCTTCAAAAATGGTAAGGCTACTACGACTGGAAGAAGGGTTGGGGAGACAACTATAAGGAAATACACAATCTAGTATATTGTGCCAAAAATTATGTATGTGCTACCAACCTTCAAGCGCAATGCACAGGCTAGAAGTGGCCCACATTCCATCTCTGTTCCTGTCAGATGATCTAGCATAGGCTAGGTGAGCCAAATCCATGCTCCCTCAGACCTAGGTCTCAGGTGGCAACAGCCATGGCTGCATGTGGCTTGCTTTCCTACCCCATTCCTGAGGAATTCTGCAGCATCAGTGAAGTGAGTAAAATGCAGTACCCCCTCAGAGCTCTGTTTTTCCAGCATAGTTCTTTCCGCAGCCAGTCTCTCATGCCTAGGTTTTGTGGTCCGGTCTGCAGCTGGAAGCATATATCCACTGTGAGTGTGGAGCCTGGCCCTAAGGCCTGAATTGAGGGCAAGATTCAGGGTGAAGCTCAAGATGAGGCTTTGGTCTTGAGACAGGCCCACCTTGTGGACGAGGGGCATTGTGGCTTCTGAGACAAGGTCGTAGCTGCTCCCTTGTGGTTGCCTGAAGCTGGCTTCCTTTTGCTTTCTTGGAGCATTGGCCTGCACTGGTCATGGGTCCCAAATCCCATCCTTCCTCACACTGTCTATTGGAGTGGAGGGAGGGCCAGTGCCATGGCAATCAAGGCTCAAGGTGAGACTTGGGGAGACGGGAGGCATGGATCAGATGGCTATACACAGAAGGGCCCTGTGGTGGGAGTCGAGGGCTAGCATTAGTGTGAGCATCTGAATTCTAGTTTGGCTGCAGGGAATTGCTCCTTGACTTCCTGCTGTGTAATGTCTTTCCTAGACTCGTGGACAGCCACAGCATCCACCAGGGTTGCAAGTGCCAAGCTTTCCTTCTTTGATCTAGCCTCTTTTGCAGGGCCTTCCCCAGGTATCCAATATCCAGGGTCGCCTCACAGATAGGGTTCAGCTTTGGGGACGGCCACAGCTGGGGCTCCCCTTGGGGCCTTAGTGCCGTCATTGTTAGGGGCCAACTGCATGGAAGTGTACAATCTTTTGGTGAAGGATGAAAGGAGTGCCCTAGGGAAAGTGAGACTCTGGTGTCGGCTTTGGCCTCAGGCGGAGACTCCCAGTGTGGCATAGTTCCAGGTGTGCGCTGTTGTCCAGCCGTACAAGGTGGTTACAAGTGGCACACTTTCCTTCTCTGGGCCTGACTGATGATGAAGCGTAGCTTAGGTGAGCCAAATCCATGCTCCCTCAGAGCTGGGTCATAGGTGGCAGCAGCCGTGGCTGCAGGTGACTAGTTTCCCTGCCGGGTTCCTGAGGGATGACCTTCCTCCCTGAGGTGAGTCAAATGCCGTACCCTCTGGGGGCTCTGTTTCCAGCACCCTGCCTACCACAGCCACTCTGGGATTCATCTCATGCCCTGGAGCAGGAAGCACGGGTCCACTGTGAGTGTGGATGCAGTCAGAGCAGAGGCCTGAAGGGAGGGAGAGCTGGAGGGTGAAGCGCTTGGCTGGGGTGTGGCCTCAAGGACAAGCTCACCCTGCCCTCGTGGGGCAGAGTGGCGTCAGCATCATTCTTTGAGCTCCACCTTGGTGGTTCCTGGAGGAACGGAGTCCTTCTTGCGTTCTGAGAGGATGGGTCCTGTGCCAGGCTTGGGTCCCAAATCCTGTCGTTCCTCATGCTGAGGACTCCAGTCGAGGGAGGGCGGGTGCCCTGGCAAGGGGTAGGGTGAGAATCAGGGAGATGGAAGGCATGGATCAGAAGGCTGCACGCAGAAGGGCCCCAAGGCCTCAGATGAAGGCTGCCTCCAAGCTCAGCATCTTTCTTCCCATTTGGCCTCAAGGAGATGCGCCCTGTGTTCCTCTCAGAGGGAGGCTTCTCTAGAATCGTGGACATGGGCAACACCCAGCAGGGATGGACGTTGGGCCTGGTTTCCTTCTTTAGCCTGGCCCTATACACCTGCTGTTGATCCAATGTCCCAAATCCATTGTCTCCTCGGGCTGGCGGCCCCCACGGGTCCCTGGGGTGGGGGAGGGGGGGCAAAGCTCTCGGGGGTTGTGTGAGCCTCCGCCAGCGTCCGACAGAAGGCTTTCTGGCCCTGGGGGAGGCTGCGGCCGAGTGGGCCTCCTCCGGGGTGCTCCCTCACGGAGCTGAGGCGTTCGCGCCTTGCGCTGTGCTTCTCGGTGTCAGGACGGCTTCCCTCATCACGGCACCGAGCGTGGCGTGCGGGGCAACCGCGCTGCCCCCGACGTGCTCCGGTGGCCCTTGCTGCGGCCTTCCACCCTCTGCCCCGGGCGCCCCGCAGCCCCGTCTGGGGCAGGCGCTTCCAAGCCTGGCTGCCCCAAGGCGGGTGCCGCCGTCCTGCCCTCTCTGCGTGACGGGCAGGCCGCGCGCGGTGCTTCGCTAGCGCTCCCTCCAGGGGAGCCGACCGGGGGCCAGTGTCAGGCTGGCAGAAGAGGGGCTGCTGTCAGCAGGACGCCCGCGCTCTGAGACTGGAGTGGGCGCCTCCGTGGGTCCTGCGGTCACAGTCGCAGCAGGAGCCGGTTTCGACGCCCTCGTGCGGGGCTTCTGTGAGGCCCAGGGAAGGGGCGCCTTCTAGGACGTCCTCCGACCCGAAGGCCGGGCACCTCCCTCGGGCGGCCGCACGAACCGGCCGGCGCGAGCCCGCCTCTCGTCGCGAGAGAGCGGCCTGCCCGCGAAAGGCAGCTCGGCTTCTGGTTTGTTCCCTGGAGGTAAGGCTCTGGGTCTCCCTCGCGAACGTTCCCCGGGCTCAGCTTTGAGAAGGCATGCCCTTGCGTGGAGCGACGTTTGCGGGGACGGGGCGGGCCTCCCCCGCCGACTTCCTCCTCACAGAGAGGCCGAGGGACTTGACTGAACTGGGGCGTTCGGTTCGCACGCACTCGGAGTTAGCCCCCTGCCTCCCCATGTACGACGCCGGGTGCTGAGCAGGCAGCGGCCGGACCCTCAGCCCGGGCGCTGCCCGGTCAGGAAGCGGGCCGCCTCCGCTCTCGTCCACGCGTCTCTGTTCGCGGACGCTGCTGCTCGGAGAACGCTTTGCCCAGAGAACGGTGCTGCTTTGAGTTCAGGGCCCGCTGGCTCGATCGGCTTGCGAGCCCCTGGGTGCAAGGACTCTGTCTCCCCGAAACACGCCGTCGCACCGGAGGGGCTGGCGGCACCCACCTGTCCCCTGGGTGGAGGCCAGAGCCCCCGGGCCGGCGGGGCGGGGCGAGGGGTGTGTACGTTCGCCAGCGTCTGACAGGAGGCCTTCTGGCATGAGGGGGAACGAGCTGACCGGGCCTCGTCCGTGCGGCTCGCTCGTGGAGCAGAGGAGCAGGTGCCTTGCTCTGTGCTTCTGGGCGTCCCGACCGCTTGCTTCTCTCTCCCCGGCACGGAGTGCGGTGTCCGGGGCAAGTGGCCCGTGCCGCAGTTCTGCCGAGGCACTTGTTCAGCGCTCCCTCCCCTCCCAGCTGCCCTCCCCGCCCCCACCGGGGTTCGGGTTCGGGAAGGCCTCCAGGCTCAGGGCGCCTCCAGGGATGTACGCCCCAAGGAGGGCGTCGCCGTCCTGTGCTCTGCGCCGGACGGGGAGGCAGCACGGTGCTTTCCTCACGCTTGCTCCCGGGGCGCCGACCCACAGCGACGACGGTCCGGCCCGAGAGAAGCGGGGCTGCTGGCCGAAGCACTGCCGAGCCATCGGTCCCGGGGCGTGTGTGCCGCTGTGGGTCCCGCGGTCACGGTAGCAGCAGGAGCCGGTCTCGGTGCCTTCGGGCGGGCTTCTGTGAGGCCGAGGGAAGGGGCAGCTTCTCGGATGTCCTCCGACCCGACGGCCGGGCATCTTCGCGCGGCTCCCGCACCAGCCCACGGGCGCCACTCTCTTTCTCTCTTTGCGAGAGAGGCCTGCACGCGAAAAGGCAGCTGGGCTTCAAGCTTGATTCTTGGAGGTAAGGCTCTGGTTCTCGCTCGCTCGCGTTGCACAGGCTCAGGCTGGAGAAGGCGTCCTTCTCCGTGGGGCCATGTGTGCGGGGACGCTGTGGGCATCCCACCCTGACTTCTTTCTCACAGGGAGGCCGAGGGACCTTGCCTCAGGCGTCCACACACGCTCTGAGGTAGCAGACCGCCTCCCCGCGCACGACGGCGCCAGGCGCCAGGCGCCAGGCGCTGAGCCGGCAGAGGCGGGCCCCCTCAGCCCCGGCGCTCGCCGCTCAGGACGCCGCCGGGCCGCTTCCTCCCTCATCCACGCCTCCCGCTTCGCCCAGGCTGGTCAGGGGGGAGAAGGCTTTACCCGGAGCACCGTGTCGCTCTGAACTCAGGGCACCTTGGGCTCCTTCGGCTTCCGCGCCCCTGTGCGGAACGACTCTGGCTCCCCGAACCGCGCCGTCGCGCCGGACGGGCTGGCGGCCCCCACGGGTCCCTGGGGTGGGGGAGGGGGGGCAAAGCTCTCGGGGGTTGTGTGAGCCTCCGCCAGCGTCCGCCAGAAGGCTTTCTGGCCCTGGGGGAGGCTGCCGCCGAGTGGGCCTCCTCCGGGCTGCTCCCTCACGGAGCTGAGGCGTTCGCGCCTTGCGCTGTGCTTCTCGGTGTCAGGACGGCTTCCCTCATCACGGCACCGAGCGTGGCGTGCGGGGCAACCGCGCTGCCCCCGACGTGCTCCGGT
The DNA here is from genome assembly GCF_963455335.1 of Martes martes. Lineage (NCBI taxonomy): Eukaryota > Metazoa > Chordata > Mammalia > Carnivora > Mustelidae > Martes > Martes martes. The sequence goes on from NC_137891.1 coordinate 83,957,818, forward strand.
GGCCCTTGCTGCGGCCTTCCACCCTCTGCCCCGGCCGCCCCGCCCCGCCCCGCCCCGCCCCGCAGCCCCGTCTGGGGCAGGCGCTTCCAAGCCTGGCTGCCCCAAGGCGGGTGCCGCCGTCCTGCCCTCTCTGCGTGACGGGCAGGCCGCGCGCGGTGCTTCGCTAGCGCTCCCTCCAGGGGAGCCGACCGGGGGCCAGTGTCAGGCTGGCAGAAGAGGGGCTGCTGTCAGCAGGACGCCCGCGCTCTGAGACTGGAGTGGGCGCCTCCGTGGGTCCTGCGGTCCCAGTCGCAGCAGGAGCCGGTTTCGACGCCCTCGTGCGGGGCTTCTGTGAGGCCCAGGGAAGGGGCGCCTTCTAGGACGTCCTCCGACCCGAAGGCCGGGCACCTCCCTCGGGCGGCCGCACGAACCGGCCGGCGCGAGCCCGCCTCTCGTCGCGAGAGAGCGGCCTGCCCGCGAAAGGCAGCTCGGCTTCTGGTTTGTTCCCTGGAGGTAAGGCTCTGGGTCTCCCTCGCGAACGTTCCCCGGGCTCAGCTTTGAGAAGGCATGCCCTTGCGTGGAGCGACGTTTGCGGGGACGGGGCGGGCCTCCCCCGCCGACTTCCTCCTCACAGAGAGGCCGAGGGACTTGACTGAACTGGGGCGTTCGGTTCGCACGCACTCGGAGTTAGCCCCCTGCCTCCCCATGTACGACGCCGGGTGCTGAGCAGGCAGCGGCCGGACCCTCAGCCCGGGCGCTGCCCGGTCAGGAAGCGGGCCGCCTCCGCTCTCGTCCACGCGTCTCTGTTCGCGGACGCTGCTGCTCGGAGAACGCTTTGCCCAGAGAACGGTGCTGCTTTGAGTTCAGGGCCCGCTGGCTCGATCGGCTTGCGAGCCCCTGGGTGCAAGGACTCTGTCTCCCCGAAACACGCCGTCGCACCGGAGGGGCTGGCGGCACCCACCTGTCCCCTGGGTGGAGGCCAGAGCCCCCGGGCCGGCGGGGCGGGGCGAGGGGTGTGTACGTTCGCCAGCGTCTGACAGGAGGCCTTCTGGCATGAGGGGGAACGAGCTGACCGGGCCTCGTCCGTGCGGCTCGCTCGTGGAGCAGAGGAGCAGGTGCCTTGCTCTGTGCTTCTGGGCGTCCCGACCGCTTGCTTCTCTCTCCCCGGCACGGAGTGCGGTGTCCGGGGCAAGTGGCCCGTGCCGCAGTTCTGCCGAGGCACTTGTTCAGCGCTCCCTCCCCTCCCAGCTGCCCTCCCCGCCCCCACCGGGGTTCGGGTTCGGGAAGGCCTCCAGGCTCAGGGCGCCTCCAGGGATGTACGCCCCAAGGAGGGCGTCGCCGTCCTGTGCTCTGCGCCGGACGGGGAGGCAGCACGGTGCTTTCCTCACGCTTGCTCCCGGGGCGCCGACCCACAGCGACGACGGTCAGGCCCGAGAGAAGCGGGGCTGCTGGCCGAAGCACTGCCGAGCCATCGGTCCCGGGGCGTGTGTGCCGCTGTGGGTCCCGCGGTCACGGTAGCAGCAGGAGCCGGTCTCGGTGCCTTCGGGCGGGCTTCTGTGAGGCCGAGGGAAGGGGCAGCTTCTCGGATGTCCTCCGACCCGACGGCCGGGCATCTTCGCGCGGCTCCCGCACCAGCCCACGGGCGCCACTCTCTTTCTCTCTTTGCGAGAGAGGCCTGCACGCGAAAAGGCAGCTGGGCTTCAAGCTTGATTCTTGGAGGTAAGGCTCTGGTTCTCGCTCGCTCGCGTTGCACAGGCTCAGGCTGGAGAAGGCGTCCTTCTCCGTGGGGCCATGTGTGCGGGGACGCTGTGGGCATCCCACCCTGACTTCTTTCTCACAGGGAGGCCGAGGGACCTTGCCTCAGGCGTCCACACACGCTCTGAGGTAGCAGACCGCCTCCCCGCGCACGAGGGCGCCAGGCGCCAGGCGCCAGGCGCTGAGCCGGCAGAGGCGGGCCCCCTCAGCCCCGGCGCTCGCCGCTCAGGACGCCGCCGGGCCGCTTCCTCCCTCATCCACGCCTCCCGCTTCGCCCAGGCTGGTCAGGGGGGAGAAGGCTTTACCCGGAGCACCGTGTCGCTCTGAACTCAGGGCACCTTGGGCTCCTTCGGCTTCCGCGCCCCTGTGCGGAACGACTCTGGCTCCCCGAACCGCGCCGTCGCGCCGGACGGGCTGGCGGCCCCCACGGGTCCCTGGGGTGGGGGAGGGGGGGCAAAGCTCTCGGGGGTTGTGTGAGCCTCCGCCAGCGTCCGCCAGAAGGCTTTCTGGCCCTGGGGGAGGCTGCCGCCGAGTGGGCCTCCTCCGGGCTGCTCCCTCACGGAGCTGAGGCGTTCGCGCCTTGCGCTGTGCTTCTCGGTGTCAGGACGGCTTCCCTCATCACGGCACCGAGCGTGGCGTGCGGGGCAACCGCGCTGCCCCCGACGTGCTCCGGTGGCCCTTGCTGCGGCCTTCCACCCTCTGCCCCGGCCGCCCCGCCCCGCCCCGCCCCGCCCCGCAGCCCCGTCTGGGGCAGGCGCTTCCAAGCCTGGCTGCCCCAAGGCGGGTGCCGCCGTCCTGCCCTCTCTGCGTGACGGGCAGGCCGCGCGCGGTGCTTCGCTAGCGCTCCCTCCAGGGGAGCCGACCGGGGGCCAGTGTCAGGCTGGCAGAAGAGGGGCTGCTGTCAGCAGGACGCCCGCGCTCTGAGACTGGAGTGGGCGCCTCCGTGGGTCCTGCGGTCCCAGTCGCAGCAGGAGCCGGTTTCGACGCCCTCGTGCGGGGCTTCTGTGAGGCCCAGGGAAGGGGCGCCTTCTAGGACGTCCTCCGACCCGAAGGCCGGGCACCTCCCTCGGGCGGCCGCACGAACCGGCCGGCGCGAGCCCGCCTCTCGCCGCGAGAGAGCGGCCTGCCCGCGAAAGGCAGCTCGGCTTCTGGTTTGTTCCCTGGAGGTAAGGCTCTGGGTCTCCCTCGCGAACGTTCCCCGGGCTCAGCTTTGAGAAGGCATGCCCTTGCGTGGAGCGACGTTTGCGGGGACGGGGCGGGCCTCCCCCGCCGACTTCCTCCTCACAGAGAGGCCGAGGGACTTGACTGAACTGGGGCGTTCGGTTCGCACGCACTCGGAGTTAGCCCCCTGCCTCCCCATGTACGACGCCGGGTGCTGAGCAGGCAGCGGCCGGACCCTCAGCCCGGGCGCTGCCCGGTCAGGAAGCGGGCCGCCTCCGCTCTCGTCCACGCGTCTCTGTTCGCGGACGCTGCTGCTCGGAGAACGCTTTGCCCAGAGAACGGTGCTGCTTTGAGTTCAGGGCCCGCTGGCTCGATCGGCTTGCGAGCCCCTGGGTGCAAGGACTCTGTCTCCCCGAAACACGCCGTCGCACCGGAGGGGCTGGCGGCACCCACCTGTCCCCTGGGTGGAGGCCAGAGCCCCCGGGCCGGCGGGGCGGGGCGAGGGGTGTGTACGTTCGCCAGCGTCTGACAGGAGGCCTTCTGGCATGCGGGGGAACGAGCTGACCGGGCCTCGTCCGTGCGGCTCGCTCGTGGAGCAGAGGAGCAGGTGCCTTGCTCTGTGCTTCTGGGCGTCCCGACCGCTTGCTTCTCTCTCCCCGGCACGGAGTGCGGTGTCCGGGGCAAGTGGCCCGTGCCGCAGTTCTGCCGAGGCACTTGTTCAGCGCTCCCTCCCCTCCCAGCTGCCCTCCCCGCCCCCACCGGGGTTCGGGTTCGGGAAGGCCTCCAGGCTCAGGGCGCCTCCAGGGATGTACGCCCCAAGGAGGGCGTCGCCGTCCTGTGCTCTGCGCCGGACGGGGAGGCAGCACGGTGCTTTCCTCACGCTTGCTCCCGGGGCGCCGACCCACAGCGACGACGGTCCGGCCCGAGAGAAGCGGGGCTGCTGGCCGAAGCACTGCCGAGCCATCGGTCCCGGGGCGTGTGTGCCGCTGTGGGTCCCGCGGTCACGGTAGCAGCAGGAGCCGGTCTCGGTGCCTTCGGGCGGGCTTCTGTGAGGCCGAGGGAAGGGGCAGCTTCTCGGATGTCCTCCGACCCGACGGCCGGGCATCTTCGCGCGGCTCCCGCACCAGCCCACGGGCGCCACTCTCTTTCTCTCTTTGCGAGAGAGGCCTGCACGCGAAAAGGCAGCTGGGCTTCAAGCTTGATTCTTGGAGGTAAGGCTCTGGTTCTCGCTCGCTCGCGTTGCACAGGCTCAGGCTGGAGAAGGCGTCCTTCTCCGTGGGGCCATGTGTGCGGGGACGCTGTGGGCATCCCACCCTGACTTCTTTCTCACAGGGAGGCCGAGGGACCTTGCCTCAGGCGTCCACACACGCTCTGAGGTAGCAGACCGCCTCCCCGCGCACGAGGGCGCCAGGCGCCAGGCGCCAGGCGCTGAGCCGGCAGAGGCGGGCCCCCTCAGCCCCGGCGCTCGCCGCTCAGGACGCCGCCGGGCCGCTTCCTCCCTCATCCACGCCTCCCGCTTCGCCCAGGCTGGTCAGGGGGGAGAAGGCTTTACCCGGAGCACCGTGTCGCTCTGAACTCAGGGCACCTTGGGCTCCTTCGGCTTCCGCGCCCCTGTGCGGAACGACTCTGGCTCCCCGAACCGCGCCGTCGCGCCGGACGGGCTGGCGGCCCCCACGGGTCCCTGGGGTGGGGGAGGGGGGGCAAAGCTCTCGGGGGTTGTGTGAGCCTCCGCCAGCGTCCGCCAGAAGGCTTTCTGGCCCTGGGGGAGGCTGCCGCCGAGTGGGCCTCCTCCGGGCTGCTCCCTCACGGAGCTGAGGCGTTCGCGCCTTGCGCTGTGCTTCTCGGTGTCAGGACGGCTTCCCTCATCACGGCACCGAGCGTGGCGTGCGGGGCAACCGCGCTGCCCCCGACGTGCTCCGGTGGCCCTTGCTGCGGCCTTCCACCCTCTGCCCCGGCCGCCCCGCCCCGCCCCGCCCCGCCCCGCAGCCCCGTCTGGGGCAGGCGCTTCCAAGCCTGGCTGCCCCAAGGCGGGTGCCGCCGTCCTGCCCTCTCTGCGTGACGGGCAGGCCGCGCGCGGTGCTTCGCTAGCGCTCCCTCCAGGGGAGCCGACCGGGGGCCAGTGTCAGGCTGGCAGAAGAGGGGCTGCTGTCAGCAGGACGCCCGCGCTCTGAGACTGGAGTGGGCGCCTCCGTGGGTCCTGCGGTCCCAGTCGCAGCAGGAGCCGGTTTCGACGCCCTCGTGCGGGGCTTCTGTGAGGCCCAGGGAAGGGGCGCCTTCTAGGACGTCCTCCGACCCGAAGGCCGGGCACCTCCCTCGGGCGGCCGCACGAACCGGCCGGCGCGAGCCCGCCTCTCGTCGCGAGAGAGCGGCCTGCCCGCGAAAGGCAGCTCGGCTTCTGGTTTGTTCCCTGGAGGTAAGGCTCTGGGTCTCCCTCGCGAACGTTCCCCGGGCTCAGCTTTGAGAAGGCATGCCCTTGCGTGGAGCGACGTTTGCGGGGACGGGGCGGGCCTCCCCCGCCGACTTCCTCCTCACAGAGAGGCCGAGGGACTTGACTGAACTGGGGCGTTCGGTTCGCACGCACTCGGAGTTAGCCCCCTGCCTCCCCATGTACGACGCCGGGTGCTGAGCAGGCAGCGGCCGGACCCTCAGCCCGGGCGCTGCCCGGTCAGGAAGCGGGCCGCCTCCGCTCTCGTCCACGCGTCTCTGTTCGCGGACGCTGCTGCTCGGAGAACGCTTTGCCCAGAGAACGGTGCTGCTTTGAGTTCAGGGCCCGCTGGCTCGATCGGCTTGCGAGCCCCTGGGTGCAAGGACTCTGTCTCCCCGAAACACGCCGTCGCACCGGAGGGGCTGGCGGCACCCACCTGTCCCCTGGGTGGAGGCCAGAGCCCCCGGGCCGGCGGGGCGGGGCGAGGGGTGTGTACGTTCGCCAGCGTCTGACAGGAGGCCTTCTGGCATGAGGGGGAACGAGCTGACCGGGCCTCGTCCGTGCGGCTCGCTCGTGGAGCAGAGGAGCAGGTGCCTTGCTCTGTGCTTCTGGGCGTCCCGACCGCTTGCTTCTCTCTCCCCGGCACGGAGTGCGGTGTCCGGGGCAAGTGGCCCGTGCCGCAGTTCTGCCGAGGCGCTTGTTCAGCGCTCCCTCCCCTCCCAGCTGCCCTCCCCGCCCCCACCGGGGTTCGGGTTCGGGAAGGCCTCCAGGCTCAGGGCGCCTCCAGGGATGTACGCCCCAAGGAGGGCGTCGCCGTCCTGTGCTCTGCGCCGGACGGGGAGGCAGCACGGTGCTTTCCTCACGCTTGCTCCCGGGGCGCCGACCCACAGCGACGACGGTCCGGCCCGAGAGAAGCGGGGCTGCTGGCCGAAGCACTGCCGAGCCATCGGTCCCGGGGCGTGTGTGCCGCTGTGGGTCCCGCGGTCACGGTAGCAGCAGGAGCCGGTCTCGGTGCCTTCGGGCGGGCTTCTGTGAGGCCGAGGGAAGGGGCAGCTTCTCGGATGTCCTCCGACCCGACGGCCGGGCATCTTCGCGCGGCTCCCGCACCAGCCCACGGGCGCCACTCTCTTTCTCTCTTTGCGAGAGAGGCCTGCACGCGAAAAGGCAGCTGGGCTTCAAGCTTGATTCTTGGAGGTAAGGCTCTGGTTCTCGCTCGCTCGCGTTGCACAGGCTCAGGCTGGAGAAGGCGTCCTTCTCCGTGGGGCCATGTGTGCGGGGACGCTGTGGGCATCCCACCCTGACTTCTTTCTCACAGGGAGGCCGAGGGACCTTGCCTCAGGCGTCCACACACGCTCTGAGGTAGCAGACCGCCTCCCCGCGCACGACGGCGCCAGGCGCCAGGCGCCAGGCGCTGAGCCGGCAGAGGCGGGCCCCCTCAGCCCCGGCGCTCGCCGCTCAGGACGCCGCCGGGCCGCTTCCTCCCTCATCCACGCCTCCCGCTTCGCCCAGGCTGGTCAGGGGGGAGAAGGCTTTACCCGGAGCACCGTGTCGCTCTGAACTCAGGGCACCTTGGGCTCCTTCGGCTTCCGCGCCCCTGTGCGGAACGACTCTGGCTCCCCGAACCGCGCCGTCGCGCCGGACGGGCTGGCGGCCCCCACGGGTCCCTGGGGTGGGGGAGGGGGGGCAAAGCTCTCGGGGGTTGTGTGAGCCTCCGCCAGCGTCCGCCAGAAGGCTTTCTGGCCCTGGGGGAGGCTGCCGCCGAGTGGGCCTCCTCCGGGCTGCTCCCTCACGGAGCTGAGGCGTTCGCGCCTTGCGCTGTGCTTCTCGGTGTCAGGACGGCTTCCCTCATCACGGCACCGAGCGTGGCGTGCGGGGCAACCGCGCTGCCCCCGACGTGCTCCGGTGGCCCTTGCTGCGGCCTTCCACCCTCTGCCCCGGCCGCCCCGCCCCGCCCCGCCCCGCCCCGCAGCCCCGTCTGGGGCAGGCGCTTCCAAGCCTGGCTGCCCCAAGGCGGGTGCCGCCGTCCTGCCCTCTCTGCGTGACGGGCAGGCCGCGCGCGGTGCTTCGCTAGCGCTCCCTCCAGGGGAGCCGACCGGGGGCCAGTGTCAGGCTGGCAGAAGAGGGGCTGCTGTCAGCAGGACGCCCGCGCTCTGAGACTGGAGTGGGCGCCTCCGTGGGTCCTGCGGTCCCAGTCGCAGCAGGAGCCGGTTTCGACGCCCTCGTGCGGGGCTTCTGTGAGGCCCAGGGAAGGGGCGCCTTCTAGGACGTCCTCCGACCCGAAGGCCGGGCACCTCCCTCGGGCGGCCGCACGAACCGGCCGGCGCGAGCCCGCCTCTCGTCGCGAGAGAGCGGCCTGCCCGCGAAAGGCAGCTCGGCTTCTGGTTTGTTCCCTGGAGGTAAGGCTCTGGGTCTCCCTCGCGAACGTTCCCCGGGCTCAGCTTTGAGAAGGCATGCCCTTGCGTGGAGCGACGTTTGCGGGGACGGGGCGGGCCTCCCCCGCCGACTTCCTCCTCACAGAGAGGCCGAGGGACTTGACTGAACTGGGGCGTTCGGTTCGCACGCACTCGGAGTTAGCCCCCTGCCTCCCCATGTACGACGCCGGGTGCTGAGCAGGCAGCGGCCGGACCCTCAGCCCGGGCGCTGCCCGGTCAGGAAGCGGGCCGCCTCCGCTCTCGTCCACGCGTCTCTGTTCGCGGACGCTGCTGCTCGGAGAACGCTTTGCCCAGAGAACGGTGCTGCTTTGAGTTCAGGGCCCGCTGGCTCGATCGGCTTGCGAGCCCCTGGGTGCAAGGACTCTGTCTCCCCGAAACACGCCGTCGCACCGGAGGGGCTGGCGGCACCCACCTGTCCCCTGGGTGGAGGCCAGAGCCCCCGGGCCGGCGGGGCGGGGCGAGGGGTGTGTACGTTCGCCAGCGTCTGACAGGAGGCCTTCTGGCATGCGGGGGAATGAGCTGACCGGGCCTCGTCCGTGCGGCTCGCTCGTGGAGCAGAGGAGCAGGTGCCTTGCTCTGTGCTTCTGGGCGTCCCGACCGCTTGCTTCTCTCTCCCCGGCACGGAGTGCGGTGTCCGGGGCAAGTGGCCCGTGCCGCAGTTCTGCCGAGGCACTTGTTCAGCGCTCCCTCCCCTCCCAGCTGCCCTCCCCGCCCCCACCGGGGTTCGGGTTCGGGAAGGCCTCCAGGCTCAGGGCGCCTCCAGGGATGTACGCCCCAAGGAGGGCGTCGCCGTCCTGTGCTCTGCGCCGGACGGGGAGGCAGCACGGTGCTTTCCTCACGCTTGCTCCCGGGGCGCCGACCCACAGCGACGACGGTCCGGCCCGAGAGAAGCGGGGCTGCTGGCCGAAGCACTGCCGAGCCATCGGTCCCGGGGCGTGTGTGCCGCTGTGGGTCCCGCGGTCACGGTAGCAGCAGGAGCCGGTCTCGGTGCCTTCGGGCGGGCTTCTGTGAGGCCGAGGGAAGGGGCAGCTTCTCGGATGTCCTCCGACCCGACGGCCGGGCATCTTCGCGCGGCTCCCGCACCAGCCCACGGGCGCCACTCTCTTTCTCTCTTTGCGAGAGAGGCCTGCACGCGAAAAGGCAGCTGGGCTTCAAGCTTGATTCTTGGAGGTAAGGCTCTGGTTCTCGCTCGCTCGCGTTGCACAGGCTCAGGCTGGAGAAGGCGTCCTTCTCCGTGGGGCCATGTGTGCGGGGACGCTGTGGGCATCCCACCCTGACTTCTTTCTCACAGGGAGGCCGAGGGACCTTGCCTCAGGCGTCCACACACGCTCTGAGGTAGCAGACCGCCTCCCCGCGCACGACGGCGCCAGGCGCCAGGCGCCAGGCGCTGAGCCGGCAGAGGCGGGCCCCCTCAGCCCCGGCGCTCGCCGCTCAGGACGCCGCCGGGCCGCTTCCTCCCTCATCCACGCCTCCCGCTTCGCCCAGGCTGGTCAGGGGGGAGAAGGCTTTACCCGGAGCACCGTGTCGCTCTGAACTCAGGGCACCTTGGGCTCCTTCGGCTTCCGCGCCCCTGTGCGGAACGACTCTGGCTCCCCGAACCGCGCCGTCGCGCCGGACGGGCTGGCGGCCCCCACGGGTCCCTGGGGTGGGGGAGGGGGGGCAAAGCTCTCGGGGGTTGTGTGAGCCTCCGCCAGCGTCCGACAGAAGGCTTTCTGGCCCTGGGGGAGGCTGCCGCCGAGTGGGCCTCCTCCGGGCTGCTCCCTCACGGAGCTGAGGCGTTCGCGCCTTGCGCTGTGCTTCTCGGTGTCAGGACGGCTTCCCTCATCACGGCACCGAGCGTGGCGTGCGGGGCAACCGCGCTGCCCCCGACGTGCTCCGGTGGCCCTTGCTGCGGCCTTCCACCCTCTGCCCCGGCCGCCCCGCCCCGCCCCGCCCCGCCCCGCAGCCCCGTCTGGGGCAGGCGCTTCCAAGCCTGGCTGCCCCAAGGCGGGTGCCGCCGTCCTGCCCTCTCTGCGTGACGGGCAGGCCGCGCGCGGTGCTTCGCTAGCGCTCCCTCCAGGGGAGCCGACCGGGGGCCAGTGTCAGGCTGGCAGAAGAGGGGCTGCTGTCAGCAGGACGCCCGCGCTCTGAGACTGGAGTGGGCGCCTCCGTGGGTCCTGCGGTCCCAGTCGCAGCAGGAGCCGGTTTCGACGCCCTCGTGCGGGGCTTCTGTGAGGCCCAGGGAAGGGGCGCCTTCTAGGACGTCCTCCGACCCGAAGGCCGGGCACCTCCCTCGGGCGGCCGCACGAACCGGCCGGCGCGAGCCCGCCTCTCGTCGCGAGAGAGCGGCCTGCCCGCGAAAGGCAGCTCGGCTTCTGGTTTGTTCCCTGGAGGTAAGGCTCTGGGTCTCCCTCGCGAACGTTCCCCGGGCTCAGCTTTGAGAAGGCATGCCCTTGCGTGGAGCGACGTTTGCGGGGACGGGGCGGGCCTCCCCCGCCGACTTCCTCCTCACAGAGAGGCCGAGGGACTTGACTGAACTGGGGCGTTCGGTTCGCACGCACTCGGAGTTAGCCCCCTGCCTCCCCATGTACGACGCCGGGTGCTGAGCAGGCAGCGGCCGGACCCTCAGCCCGGGCGCTGCCCGGTCAGGAAGCGGGCCGCCTCCGCTCTCGTCCACGCGTCTCTGTTCGCGGACGCTGCTGCTCGGAGAACGCTTTGCCCAGAGAACGGTGCTGCTTTGAGTTCAGGGCCCGCTGGCTCGATCGGCTTGCGAGCCCCTGGGTGCAAGGACTCTGTCTCCCCGAAACACGCCGTCGCACCGGAGGGGCTGGCGGCACCCACCTGTCCCCTGGGTGGAGGCCAGAGCCCCCGGGCCGGCGGGGCGGGGCGAGGGGTGTGTACGTTCGCCAGCGTCTGACAGGAGGCCTTCTGGCATGCGGGGGAACGAGCTGACCGGGCCTCGTCCGTGCGGCTCGCTCGTGGAGCAGAGGAGCAGGTGCCTTGCTCTGTGCTTCTGGGCGTCCCGACCGCTTGCTTCTCTCTCCCCGGCACGGAGTGCGGTGTCCGGGGCAAGTGGCCCGTGCCGCAGTTCTGCCGAGGCACTTGTTCAGCGCTCCCTCCCCTCCCAGCTGCCCTCCCCGCCCCCACCGGGGTTCGGGTTCGGGAAGGCCTCCAGGCTCAGGGCGCCTCCAGGGATGTACGCCCCAAGGAGGGCGTCGCCGTCCTGTGCTCTGCGCCGGACGGGGAGGCAGCACGGTGCTTTCCTCACGCTTGCTCCCGGGGCGCCGACCCACAGCGACGACGGTCCGGCCCGAGAGAAGCGGGGCTGCTGGCCGAAGCACTGCCGAGCCATCGGTCCCGGGGCGTGTGTGCCGCTGTGGGTCCCGCGGTCACGGTAGCAGCAGGAGCCGGTCTCGGTGCCTTCGGGCGGGCTTCTGTGAGGCCGAGGGAAGGGGCAGCTTCTCGGATGTCCTCCGACCCGACGGCCGGGCATCTTCGCGCGGCTCCCGCACCAGCCCACGGGCGCCACTCTCTTTCTCTCTTTGCGAGAGAGGCCTGCACGCGAAAAGGCAGCTGGGCTTCAAGCTTGATTCTTGGAGGTAAGGCTCTGGTTCTCGCTCGCTCGCGTTGCACAGGCTCAGGCTGGAGAAGGCGTCCTTCTCCGTGGGGCCATGTGTGCGGGGACGCTGTGGGCATCCCACCCTGACTTCTTTCTCACAGGGAGGCCGAGGGACCTTGCCTCAGGCGTCCACACACGCTCTGAGGTAGCAGACCGCCTCCCCGCGCACGACGGCGCCAGGCGCCAGGCGCCAGGCGCTGAGCCGGCAGAGGCGGGCCCCCTCAGCCCCGGCGCTCGCCGCTCAGGACGCCGCCGGGCCGCTTCCTCCCTCATCCACGCCTCCCGCTTCGCCCAGGCTGGTCAGGGGGGAGAAGGCTTTACCCGGAGCACCGTGTCGCTCTGAACTCAGGGCACCTTGGGCTCCTTCGGCTTCCGCGCCCCTGTGCGGAACGACTCTGGCTCCCCGAACCGCGCCGTCGCGCCGGACGGGCTGGCGGCCCCCACGGGTCCCTGGGGTGGGGGAGGGGGGGCAAAGCTCTCGGGGGTTGTGTGAGCCTCCGCCAGCGTCCGACAGAAGGCTTTCTGGCCCTGGGGGAGGCTGCCGCCGAGTGGGCCTCCTCCGGGCTGCTCCCTCACGGAGCTGAGGCGTTCGCGCCTTGCGCTGTGCTTCTCGGTGTCAGGACGGCTTCCCTCATCACGGCACCGAGCGTGGCGTGCGGGGCAACCGCGCTGCCCCCGACGTGCTCCGGTGGCCCTTGCTGCGGCCTTCCACCCTCTGCCCCGGCCGCCCCGCCCCGCCCCGCCCCGCCCCGCAGCCCCGTCTGGGGCAGGCGCTTCCAAGCCTGGCTGCCCCAAGGCGGGTGCCGCCGTCCTGCCCTCTCTGCGTGACGGGCAGGCCGCGCGCGGTGCTTCGCTAGCGCTCCCTCCAGGGGAGCCGACCGGGGGCCAGTGTCAGGCTGGCAGAAGAGGGGCTGCTGTCAGCAGGACGCCCGCGCTCTGAGACTGGAGTGGGCGCCTCCGTGGGTCCTGCGGTCCCAGTCGCAGCAGGAGCCGGTTTCGACGCCCTCGTGCGGGGCTTCTGTGAGGCCCAGGGAAGGGGCGCCTTCTAGGACGTCCTCCGACCCGAAGGCCGGGCACCTCCCTCGGGCGGCCGCACGAACCGGCCGGCGCGAGCCCGCCTCTCGTCGCGAGAGAGCGGCCTGCCCGCGAAAGGCAGCTCGGCTTCTGGTTTGTTCCCTGGAGGTAAGGCTCTGGGTCTCCCTCGCGAACGTTCCCCGGGCTCAGCTTTGAGAAGGCATGCCCTTGCGTGGAGCGACGTTTGCGGGGACGGGGCGGGCCTCCCCCGCCGACTTCCTCCTCACAGAGAGGCCGAGGGACTTGACTGAACTGGGGCGTTCGGTTCGCACGCACTCGGAGTTAGCCCCCTGCCTCCCCATGTACGACGCCGGGTGCTGAGCAGGCAGCGGCCGGACCCTCAGCCCGGGCGCTGCCCGGTCAGGAAGCGGGCCGCCTCCGCTCTCGTCCACGCGTCTCTGTTCGCGGACGCTGCTGCTCGGAGAACGCTTTGCCCAGAGAACGGTGCTGCTTTGAGTTCAGGGCCCGCTGGCTCGATCGGCTTGCGAGCCCCTGGGTGCAAGGACTCTGTCTCCCCGAAACACGCCGTCGCACCGGAGGGGCTGGCGGCACCCACCTGTCCCCTGGGTGGAGGCCAGAGCCCCCGGGCCGGCGGGGCGGGGCGAGGGGTGTGTACGTTCGCCAGCGTCTGACAGGAGGCCTTCTGGCATGCGGGGGAACGAGCTGACCGGGCCTCGTCCGTGCGGCTCGCTCGTGGAGCAGAGGAGCAGGTGCCTTGCTCTGTGCTTCTGGGCGTCCCGACCGCTTGCTTCTCTCTCCCCGGCACGGAGTGCGGTGTCCGGGGCAAGTGGCCCGTGCCGCAGTTCTGCCGAGGCACTTGTTCAGCGCTCCCTCCCCTCCCAGCTGCCCTCCCCGCCCCCACCGGGGTTCGGGTTCGGGAAGGCCTCCAGGCTCAGGGCGCCTCCAGGGATGTACGCCCCAAGGAGGGCGTCGCCGTCCTGTGCTCTGCGCCGGACGGGGAGGCAGCACGGTGCTTTCCTCACGCTTGCTCCCGGGGCGCCGACCCACAGCGACGACGGTCCGGCCCGAGAGAAGCGGGGCTGCTGGCCGAAGCACTGCCGAGCCATCGGTCCCGGGGCGTGTGTGCCGCTGTGGGTCCCGCGGTCACGGTAGCAGCAGGAGCCGGTCTCGGTGCCTTCGGGCGGGCTTCTGTGAGGCCGAGGGAAGGGGCAGCTTCTCGGATGTCCTCCGACCCGACGGCCGGGCATCTTCGCGCGGCTCCCGCACCAGCCCACGGGCGCCACTCTCTTTCTCTCTTTGCGAGAGAGGCCTGCACGCGAAAAGGCAGCTGGGCTTCAAGCTTGATTCTTGGAGGTAAGGCTCTGGTTCTCGCTCGCTCGCGTTGCACAGGCTCAGGCTGGAGAAGGCGTCCTTCTCCGTGGGGCCATGTGTGCGGGGACGCTGTGGGCATCCCACCCTGACTTCTTTCTCACAGGGAGGCCGAGGGACCTTGCCTCAGGCGTCCACACACGCTCTGAGGTAGCAGACCGCCTCCCCGCGCACGAGGGCGCCAGGCGCCAGGCGCCAGGCGCTGAGCCGGCAGAGGCGGGCCCCCTCAGCCCCGGCGCTCGCCGCTCAGGACGCCGCCGGGCCGCTTCCTCCCTCATCCACGCCTCCCGCTTCGCCCAGGCTGGTCAGGGGGGAGAAGGCTTTACCCGGAGCACCGTGTCGCTCTGAACTCAGGGCACCTTGGGCTCCTTCGGCTTCCGCGCCCCTGTGCGGAACGACTCTGGCTCCCCGAACCGCGCCGTCGCGCCGGACGGGCTGGCGGCCCCCACGGGTCCCTGGGGTGGGGGAGGGGGGGCAAAGCTCTCGGGGGTTGTGTGAGCCTCCGCCAGCGTCCGCCAGAAGGCTTTCTGGCCCTGGGGGAGGCTGCCGCCGAGTGGGCCTCCTCCGGGCTGCTCCCTCACGGAGCTGAGGCGTTCGCGCCTTGCGCTGTGCTTCTCGGTGTCAGGACGGCTTCCCTCATCACGGCACCGAGCGTGGCGTGCGGGGCAACCGCGCTGCCCCCGACGTGCTCCGGTGGCCCTTGCTGCGGCCTTCCACCCTCTGCCCCGGCCGCCCCGCCCCGCCCCGCCCCGCCCCGCCCCGCAGCCCCGTCTGGGGCAGGCGCTTCCAAGCCTGGCTGCCCCAAGGCGGGTGCCGCCGTCCTGCCCTCTCTGCGTGACGGGCAGGCCGCGCGCGGTGCTTCGCTAGCGCTCCCTCCAGGGGAGCCGACCGGGGGCCAGTGTCAGGCTGGCAGAAGAGGGGCTGCTGTCAGCAGGACGCCCGCGCTCTGAGACTGGAGTGGGCGCCTCCGTGGGTCCTGCGGTCCCAGTCGCAGCAGGAGCCGGTTTCGACGCCCTCGTGCGGGGCTTCTGTGAGGCCCAGGGAAGGGGCGCCTTCTAGGACGTCCTCCGACCCGAAGGCCGGGCACCTCCCTCGGGCGGCCGCACGAACCGGCCGGCGCGAGCCCGCCTCTCGTCGCGAGAGAGCGGCCTGCCCGCGAAAGGCAGCTCGGCTTCTGGTTTGTTCCCTGGAGGTAAGGCTCTGGGTCTCCCTCGCGAACGTTCCCCGGGCTCAGCTTTGAGAAGGCATGCCCTTGCGTGGAGCGACGTTTGCGGGGACGGGGCGGGCCTCCCCCGCCGACTTCCTCCTCACAGAGAGGCCGAGGGACTTGACTGAACTGGGGCGTTCGGTTCGCACGCACTCGGAGTTAGCCCCCTGCCTCCCCATGTACGACGCCGGGTGCTGAGCAGGCAGCGGCCGGACCCTCAGCCCGGGCGCTGCCCGGTCAGGAAGCGGGCCGCCTCCGCTCTCGTCCACGCGTCTCTGTTCGCGGACGCTGCTGCTCGGAGAACGCTTTGCCCAGAGAACGGTGCTGCTTTGAGTTCAGGGCCCGCTGGCTCGATCGGCTTGCGAGCCCCTGGGTGCAAGGACTCTGTCTCCCCGAAACACGCCGTCGCACCGGAGGGGCTGGCGGCACCCACCTGTCCCCTGGGTGGAGGCCAGAGCCCCCGGGCCGGCGGGGCGGGGCGAGGGGTGTGTACGTTCGCCAGCGTCTGACAGGAGGCCTTCTGGCATGCGGGGGAACGAGCTGACCGGGCCTCGTCCGTGCGGCTCGCTCGTGGAGCAGAGGAGCAGGTGCCTTGCTCTGTGCTTCTGGGCGTCCCGACCGCTTGCTTCTCTCTCCCCGGCACGGAGTGCGGTGTCCGGGGCAAGTGGCCCGTGCCGCAGTTCTGCCGAGGCACTTGTTCAGCGCTCCCTCCCCTCCCAGCTGCCCTCCCCGCCCCCACCGGGGTTCGGGTTCGGGAAGGCCTCCAGGCTCAGGGCGCCTCCAGGGATGTACGCCCCAAGGAGGGCGTCGCCGTCCTGTGCTCTGCGCCGGACGGGGAGGCAGCACGGTGCTTTCCTCACGCTTGCTCCCGGGGCGCCGACCCACAGCGACGACGGTCCGGCCCGAGAGAAGCGGGGCTGCTGGCCGAAGCACTGCCGAGCCATCGGTCCCGGGGCGTGTGTGCCGCTGTGGGTCCCGCGGTCACGGTAGCAGCAGGAGCCGGTCTCGGTGCCTTCGGGCGGGCTTCTGTGAGGCCGAGGGAAGGGGCAGCTTCTCGGATGTCCTCCGACCCGACGGCCGGGCATCTTCGCGCGGCTCCCGCACCAGCCCACGGGCGCCACTCTCTTTCTCTCTTTGCGAGAGAGGCCTGCACGCGAAAAGGCAGCTGGGCTTCAAGCTTGATTCTTGGAGGTAAGGCTCTGGTTCTCGCTCGCTCGCGTTGCACAGGCTCAGGCTGGAGAAGGCGTCCTTCTCCGTGGGGCCATGTGTGCGGGGACGCTGTGGGCATCCCACCCTGACTTCTTTCTCACAGGGAGGCCGAGGGACCTTGCCTCAGGCGTCCACACACGCTCTGAGGTAGCAGACCGCCTCCCCGCGCACGACGGCGCCAGGCGCCAGGCGCCAGGCGCTGAGCCGGCAGAGGCGGGCCCCCTCAGCCCCGGCGCTCGCCGCTCAGGACGCCGCCGGGCCGCTTCCTCCCTCATCCACGCCTCCCGCTTCGCCCAGGCTGGTCAGGGGGGAGAAGGCTTTACCCGGAGCACCGTGTCGCTCTGAACTCAGGGCACCTTGGGCTCCTTCGGCTTCCGCGCCCCTGTGCGGAACGACTCTGGCTCCCCGAACCGCGCCGTCGCGCCGGACGGGCTGGCGGCCCCCACGGGTCCCTGGGGTGGGGGAGGGGGGGCAAAGCTCTCGGGGGTTGTGTGAGCCTCCGCCAGCGTCCGACAGAAGGCTTTCTGGCCCTGGGGGAGGCTGCCGCCGAGTGGGCCTCCTCCGGGCTGCTCCCTCACGGAGCTGAGGCGTTCGCGCCTTGCGCTGTGCTTCTCGGTGTCAGGACGGCTTCCCTCATCACGGCACCGAGCGTGGCGTGCGGGGCAACCGCGCTGCCCCCGACGTGCTCCGGTGGCCCTTGCTGCGGCCTTCCACCCTCTGCCCCGGCCGCCCCGCCCCGCCCCGCCCCGCCCCGCAGCCCCGTCTGGGGCAGGCGCTTCCAAGCCTGGCTGCCCCAAGGCGGGTGCCGCCGTCCTGCCCTCTCTGCGTGACGGGCAGGCCGCGCGCGGTGCTTCGCTAGCGCTCCCTCCAGGGGAGCCGACCGGGGGCCAGTGTCAGGCTGGCAGAAGAGGGGCTGCTGTCAGCAGGACGCCCGCGCTCTGAGACTGGAGTGGGCGCCTCCGTGGGTCCTGCGGTCCCAGTCGCAGCAGGAGCCGGTTTCGACGCCCTCGTGCGGGGCTTCTGTGAGGCCCAGGGAAGGGGCGCCTTCTAGGACGTCCTCCGACCCGAAGGCCGGGCACCTCCCTCGGGCGGCCGCACGAACCGGCCGGCGCGAGCCCGCCTCTCGTCGCGAGAGAGCGGCCTGCCCGCGAAAGGCAGCTCGGCTTCTGGTTTGTTCCCTGGAGGTAAGGCTCTGGGTCTCCCTCGCGAACGTTCCCCGGGCTCAGCTTTGAGAAGGCATGCCCTTGCGTGGAGCGACGTTTGCGGGGACGGGGCGGGCCTCCCCCGCCGACTTCCTCCTCACAGAGAGGCCGAGGGACTTGACTGAACTGGGGCGTTCGGTTCGCACGCACTCGGAGTTAGCCCCCTGCCTCCCCATGTACGACGCCGGGTGCTGAGCAGGCAGCGGCCGGACCCTCAGCCCGGGCGCTGCCCGGTCAGGAAGCGGGCCGCCTCCGCTCTCGTCCACGCGTCTCTGTTCGCGGACGCTGCTGCTCGGAGAACGCTTTGCCCAGAGAACGGTGCTGCTTTGAGTTCAGGGCCCGCTGGCTCGATCGGCTTGCGAGCCCCTGGGTGCAAGGACTCTGTCTCCCCGAAACACGCCGTCGCACCGGAGGGGCTGGCGGCACCCACCTGTCCCCTGGGTGGAGGCCAGAGCCCCCGGGCCGGCGGGGCGGGGCGAGGGGTGTGTACGTTCGCCAGCGTCTGACAGGAGGCCTTCTGGCATGCGGGGGAACGAGCTGACCGGGCCTCGTCCGTGCGGCTCGCTCGTGGAGCAGAGGAGCAGGTGCCTTGCTCTGTGCTTCTGGGCGTCCCGACCGCTTGCTTCTCTCTCCCCGGCACGGAGTGCGGTGTCCGGGGCAAGTGGCCCGTGCCGCAGTTCTGCCGAGGCACTTGTTCAGCGCTCCCTCCCCTCCCAGCTGCCCTCCCCGCCCCCACCGGGGTTCGGGTTCGGGAAGGCCTCCAGGCTCAGGGCGCCTCCAGGGATGTACGCCCCAAGGAGGGCGTCGCCGTCCTGTGCTCTGCGCCGGACGGGGAGGCAGCACGGTGCTTTCCTCACGCTTGCTCCCGGGGCGCCGACCCACAGCGACGACGGTCCGGCCCGAGAGAAGCGGGGCTGCTGGCCGAAGCACTGCCGAGCCATCGGTCCCGGGGCGTGTGTGCCGCTGTGGGTCCCGCGGTCACGGTAGCAGCAGGAGCCGGTCTCGGTGCCTTCGGGCGGGCTTCTGTGAGGCCGAGGGAAGGGGCAGCTTCTCGGATGTCCTCCGACCCGACGGCCGGGCATCTTCGCGCGGCTCCCGCACCAGCCCACGGGCGCCACTCTCTTTCTCTCTTTGCGAGAGAGGCCTGCAC